>NC_133778.1:35640995-35940995 GCF_003597395.2 Chelonoidis abingdonii | reverse complement strand
GTCCTGGATAATGGAATGTTGAAGTATTCAAAGTCACCAATTGATGTAAGTAAAACCCAAGGCCATTCTTAAATTTTGATTGAAAGCTTGGCCTGCTATGTGATTAAACCTCGTCGCACTATGGATTCTTAAAGGAACACAAACTAGCAGATCATGGCTGATGGGCTCCAAATGGGTAGTTCTGCTTCCATGGAAGATCACTGTGTGTGCTCTGCATGGATTTAAGATGGATGGGGAAGACGCAGGGCTTAGGGACCATTGCTCTTCATGACATAGTCTCTTCACTGACTCCCTGGGGCTGTCCTGGTGAACTGATGTTGACTGGGTCAGCATTAATTTGCATAGTTTCCCACTTTGCTCAGTGACCTACCCCAAAAGATCAGGTTGAGCTGGTGGCCAGGAACACTTTTGGAGAATGGCTTATGGAGAAGCCAGGGTGGTGGCTGCAAGAGGCACTGCGGAGGCTTTTGCTCGGATGAACCTAACCTCCAATGAATTCATCACCATTTATGAGTTTCCAGGCCTGAAGCCGCTCTCCTAAAGGGAGAGTGGCAGGGAAACTCTGCAAGTGCAAACTAGAAGTTTCCAGTACCCTACATGGGAAAGGAAGATGTTATCTTCCATAGTTATCTGCATTGCTTATTTATATCTATGCTATAGGGTACCTCTGGATTTATTAAACTACTGATGATAAAATCCAGCTCACCTAATTCACATAAGTGTTCCCATTTAAATCAGTCATGGGCATGAAAAAAATATGTAATTAAGGCTATCAGGATTTGGCCCTCTATCAGTTATTTGCCATAGCAGAGGTATCTAATATGTTTACCATATTTTTGGGTTTACTGTTGTAGCTGATGTACAGTTACAGTATGATGGGTAAAAAAATTAGGGCTACATCTGTGACCATTATAATGAAACCTACTCTTGTGGCCATGTTTTATTAAGATTCTGCAAATGTATTTAGTCAAGACTGTGTTCTATAGCTTTTTTCAAATATAATACACTGTGGACTCCCCATTTCTTGTGACTTAATCAAATTTTTCAGAAATTCTGCACTCAGATTCACTGTGCATTTTGACTGACCATCTGTTTTCCCATTGGGAGATGCACACATGGACAGAAAGTAGGTTATTAGTCGAGCTCTAGCCCAGAGCAGAACTCTGCCTGTCCTGACTTTTATGAAAGTACAGAATAGATTAATTAAAGAGTCATTTATTTAATGAAGGGCCTTGACTGATCAGCTGGAGGTAATTTTAACTCTTTAATTTGGTGTCTATTCTATACAAAATCAAAATGAATCATTCTAAACTTAGTTACACTGTGGGGTGAGTCATCCAGGCTGTTTATTGGAACAGACTCTGGAGTGAACTCCTCTTAGGAAGTGGGGCCCTCTTTTTCTCAAAACAAACCTAGTGTGCCACCGAGTTAGTACTGTTTTCTCCTGTTTTACATTAAAATCTTCTCTAAACAGGAAACAACTACATCAGTATTATTTCAGTGAGAGACAGTAAAGCATTTGATGTTACCAGTCTCTTAACATGTCTTCTGGTTTCAGATTCAGAAAGGCAAGGTACATGGAAGCATTGATGTTGGCTTATCAGTTATGTCAATTAAAAAGAAAGCTCGTAGAATAGACCTTGATACAGAAGAGCATATCTACCACCTGAAAGTGAGTAGTGTTGCAACAAGTTTTTCTTCTCTTTTCATTCACAAGGGAAATGCTTTAAATAATAGCTATAAAGGATGAAGGAAGCAGGATATCTTTATGAACGGATAATTGACAGTGGCCCTTCTTTTAGGTGAAGTCCCAGGATTCATTTGATTCATGGGTATCAAAACTGCGCCACCACAGATTGTACCGTCAGAATGAGATTGTAAGATCACCAAGGGATGCCAGCTTTCACATATTCCCATCAGCCTCTACTACAGAGTCTTCACCAGCTGCTAATGTTGCTGTGTTAGATGGAAAGGTATACAGCATCCCTTATATGGAAACTCATCTTGAAGTTAGTGTAATACTTACAGCGGGCTGGGTTCCCTAGTGGACACGGGTGGATTCTGGTTGTAAAGCTGGGGTAATCAGCCATGGAAAAATCACCAAAGTAGGCAACACTGGCCAGCAAGCATCTGTGGGTTCATTGATTCAGCATGTCCCTGCTGCAGCCTTCATTAGTGGGTTTCCTATAGAGACCCCATTAGAGCGCTAAGCTTCCCTAAAACAATTTATACTACCCTGAACCAGCAGGGGTTAATTTGGCTCTTTCTTGTTTCATAATGTTCTTCTTAGCAAACAATTTTTCAAGCTGATGCTCAGGAAGTTCTTTTTTTTTTTTTTTTTTTTTTTTCAAGGGGACCTGTTTGGTATTCCAGTGTGCTGTTCTGAAAAGATACTTAAGGACTCTAAAGTTTGTTTCAAATATATTATTTAAATTCAGATGTAGAATTTAATTTCTGATTTAAAAGTTAGTGTGAAGATTAGATCGATCAGCAAAGCATGGATCATACCAACATTTTAAATGTTCTTGTTTTGTTTTAGGTTCCACAAAATAGCTTCCCATGGCAACCCCCCATACCATGTAGTAATAGCCTTCCTGCAACATATACTACTGGCCAAAGTAAAGTAGTAGCGTGGTTGCAGGATTCTGAGGAGATGGACAGATGTGCAGAAGGTCAGTGATTCTCTTTCATGTCTTTCTTTATAAGAGAGACTGTTGATATATTATAAAAAATAGTAAAAAAAAAAAAAAAAAAAAGTTAAGATACTTCTTTGTGTTAATATAAAATGGTGCAATTAAAATAATAAGCTGGTAACATTTAAAACTGTTCATTGTGGTGGAGTATATTCTTTGTCTTCACATTTCTGGATATCACATTTTAAATTTTATTATTGATTGTTAAAAAAAAAATCTGAATAACTATTTTCAGTAAAATAATGCCATTCCCCTTTTAGGGCTCAGTCCTGCTTCCATTGTCCTCAGTGGGAGCAGCAAGTGCTCAGCACTACTGAAAATTGGCCCACTTATGTAGAATCATAGAACATCAGGTTTGGAAGGGACCTCAGGAGGTCATCTAGTCCAATCCCCTGCTCAAAGGAGGACCAATCCCCAGACAGATTTTTGCCCCTGATCCCTAAATGGCCCCCTCAAGGATTGAGCTCAGAACCTGGGTTTAGCAGGCCCGTGCTCAAACTACTGAGCTATCCGTCCCCCTCTTAGGTGCCTAAATGGGAATTTAGGTACTTAACTTATATGTACTCAGGCTTTGAAATTTGGTCTCATTGTTTGTCTGAAAATTACAGTGATCAAAACTACTGGAGTAAATTTATTAAGTTCCTTATTCTTTAAATACATATAAATGGCATACTTCCATTTTTTACTTGTTTCATTCACTCCATCTCCAAAAATATGAAATATAATAAAATTTGGTAAGAAGACAGGGAATTCACTCTTGTTTTATTATGGTTTGTTGTTCGGTTTGTTTTTTTTTGTTGTTTTTTTGCCACCAAAATTATTTATTTAAACAGAATCAAATGGCTAGCAAAGTTAGCTGAGCGGAGAATCTAATGTCTGGCAGAATTAAGTATGCAGTGAGTGAAATCGTTGGCAAATAAAGTTGATTGGCAAAATAATAGGCACTAGGGACCATTTTCCAAATGATGAAACAGGTTCTCAGACTATGAGTAATGTATGTCAGATACCAAATGAAGATACTAAAAGAAAGCAGAATTTGGAGTGATGTGAGAAAACATAAGCCTCAAACCCTTACACATATACTTCCTTTTATGCACATGCACTAGTGTTTGCAGGGTTGGGGTAATAGTTGCAGAAGTGCCTAGTGATCCTGCTAACTGCCAGGGCAGAGAAGATGGTGGCTTTATGCTGGTGGCAGAAGAAGAGGGTAGAGATCCAACAAGTGGGTCTGAGGGCTAATTGCCTCTTCCTCTGGTGCCTGTCTCTGTCCCTTTTGCAGAAAGATGAAGTTATCAATTGGTACATAATCCTTATTATAGAGTCTGGACTGCGTGACGGAGCAAATTCCAGTCTTGATTTCTTTCTAGTACTATAGTATAGACAATTGTGCTCTCTGCTAGTTTATGATACCAGAGTAAAAACTGTCTCTCCGTCAAAGTACTTAATGTATTTTCCTTTTTATATGCGTTAGATCTTGCACACTGCCAATCAAACCTTGTGGAACTTAGTAAGCTGCTTCAAAATTTAGAAATTCTACAGAGGACTCAATCGGCACCAAACTTCACAGACATGCAGGTAAATGTATTTGAAAACCTGGTTCGTAGATGCTCTAGTCATAAAATACCTTTGGGTTTGAAACATTTCCTGCGTATGGCAAAGGATGTTGCATTTTAAATCAGACTACTTTATGTTCTGGAATTTTAGTACTCCTGTGGTTAACAGGATAATTTAATAATGATTGCACTACATTGTCAACCTCCCTTTATCCCTCTCACGCACCCCTCAAAACAAACCCACCACAAAAAACATCTTATTGATATAAGATCTTTTACTAATTTGAGGTTGATGGGATTAGTCCAATGTCCTTTGCCAAAAATAGAACGAAAAATATGACTAAATAAAAAAGTATGCTGAGTGCTGTTATCCTGCTGTATATGGTATGTTTAAGTAGAAGTGAAATTTAAGGGGGTGGGAGACCGAAACCTGGAAGGCGTCAAGCACCTCCTGAATAGTGTTGAATGCTATCAATGCCTGAGCACTCCAGACAAGTGGGAGTTGAGGGTGCTCAGCACCTTACATGATTGACTCAATAATGTAGACAGTCACAAAGAGCTGAGAGGACTGATTCTGTTCCCACCAATCAGAGTGAGTTTGCCGTTGATTTCAGTTGGAGCAACAGCAGGCCCCAAATCGTGAAGACGTTATTAATTTTTTTACTCACTCTTTGCTCATGTAAAACTCCTGTTGACTTCTGTGGGGGTGAAACCCAGGCCCATCTGAACTCAATGGGGGTGTTTTCTAAAGGTGTTTTGCCATTGAATCTTCTGGGGCCTGGATTTCGCTCTGGGAGTTTTCTCTGAGTAATGACCATAAAAATGAATAAGAATGCAGGATTTTGCCCTAAATATTTTGTGCTGACAAATAAAGTATACTTATTAATTTTGTTAAATATACAGTTAGTTATGGTATAATGTTTGTCTCTAGTGCTTAGTAGTCTTGTTTTAATTATCCTGTGGCTAACTTTGTAGGTAGATCAACAGAGTGAGCACCAGAGTTTCCGTTCTGTCCTTACTCTCCTATATATTGATGTCTAACATTATGATTCTTCACTAACTGCTGTCCTATCTGTGTCAACTTAATAGTGCTTTGTTGCTTTTAACTATTTGTGTAATGTAGGCTAACTGTGTAGATATTTCAAAGAAAGACAAGCGGGTCACAAGACGATGGAGAACAAAAAGTGTCAGCAAAGATGCAAAAATACAACTTCAGGTACTGAATTCGTATTGTTTGCCTTTCCATTTTACTTGCAGATGAACATGTATACATGTACGTTGAATCCTGATGGTTTGATTTCAAGCCTGAGTTGGTTATTAAAACCCTAGATAAGATAGTGAGAAATATATTGATTTACTCTCATTAGTATGAAGACATTGCCAAGTAGAGAAAGGTGGAGGAATTGAGTGCCAGTGTCAGTTAGGATACAAAGAAGGCAATATGTATATAATGCTCAGCATATTAAGTATGTAGCTATTATGGAGGACAATTGATCTGGAGGCACTGAGATAAAAACAGAAAACAAGAATAGAATACACAACAAATGTAGCCCTCTTAGGCCAAGTCTGCAGGGAGCTTTACCAGTGGAACTGTCCCCCTCAAAGTTCCCTAGTTGTAGAAAAGACCATTCTGTGAATTCTTAGTTTCCATGACACAAATTTACAAATAATTCATTATACGAGGTGAGAGCAATGTCCCTTTCCTTGTAGTTGAAGCATAAGGCAATAATAAGAGATGGATTGTGTACTGAAATAAACACTTTACACTGGTATTTTAGTCAGCTCCACAATGCCCTCCTATGTTTTGTGTGAAACAACTGTGAATTTTGGGGTCTGTTTGTTGTAATTCTCCAGCAACAGGTAACAAAGCTGTGTTCAGCATTAGATATCAATCAAATTTACTTGTTGTGAATGGCTACATAAATGACTGTGTAAGATATTAATTCCTTATAACAGCTTGTGTTCTATTTAAATACACTGAAAGTAGTAAGAGCTTTGCAAACCTTTGCTGTGTCCCCTAGAGTCAGTTAAGGAGCTCACTGTGATTCATTTGAAATTGTTAGCCTGAAACATAAAGTTAAATAATAAAGTGTAAACAGTTACAGTTTCCCGGCGTTAGTGATGTCTGTTTACCAGGTCTTCACTATCCTACATATTCAAAATGGGTGACAGAGCTAAGCATATATTAGTATTACAAGTCTGCATGAAAGTAGCATTCTGGTTGATTGACATTTCTAACTGCCTCGCTCTCAGAGAATAATTGCCATTTGAGGCCATATGTTCCCCTGCTGCTGCTGCACAGCACAGAGGCAGCAAAAGTGCAGGAGAAAGGACCTTAAGGTCCTTAAAGGGGGAAGTGGAGCCAATGTGGTATGCTGTTCTCATCCATCACCTCACTCTTGGAGAAGCCTCTGTGCACAAATATATCACTTGGGACCTGTGAGTTCTGCAGCGTGTAGAGGAGCTATAAAGCAGCTACTGAAAGGGTAGCATATAGCCATCAGCAAGACATTTCAGTGGGCTATGCTTCCAGGGGGTGGAACATGAGGGAGCAGTGCAGACGGATGTCCTTCTGTATGGAAACCCTGAGACCTACCGGTATAGATCCACACTTAAAACAGCTCAAATATAAGATGCTGTGAGAGATTTTGTTCCCCGCTCTGGCATCACTGTATAAAGAAGCCCACAAGAGAGCAGAGGAGAATTCCCCCAATGCAGACTACCACAGTGAACCCTGCGCTAGCCCCCTCACTAGCACAGGGGCATGCTGGGGGAAGAGCCATGGTTGGAAGGGTCCATAGAGCACAACGTTGTGGTCATTTTGGCTTGTGTTGCAAGCCATAGGCAGTATCACAGAGGCTATCATAACTTGCAACCACCTCCCAGTCTGCTTTAGTTATGCTGAGGGCTATTTCTGTCCCAGAATCAAGAGGGCACACAAGTGATTTAAAACGCTGTTGCCTCTGTTTCCCTGAAATGTGCTTTCTGTGCTGCATCTCTTGGTGGCACAACTCAGAATCTGACCCATCCTGTCCTGAAGGCCACACTCCTTGTTCTTAGTGTAGCCCTGGTCTACGCTACAAACTTATGTCAGTATAACTACATGGCTCGGGATGAGTGACATAATTCTACCAATCTGACCCCCCAGTATAGACAGCACTATGTGGTGGGCTTCTCCTGTTGACATAGCTACTGTCTCTTGGAGAGAGAGAGTACCTGTGCTGATGGGAGAAGCTCTTCTGTCAGATGGATAGCGTCTTCACTAAGCGCCACAGTGGTGCTGCTATATCGGTGCAACACTGTGAGTATTGACAGGCTCTTCATCTTAAGAGGTGATTGCCTCAAAAACCCAGATTTTTTAGGATAGCTTGTCCCTGTTAGGTTTGCCTTAGGGAGGGGAATAGAACACTTGTGGGGGTCTGCTAATGGGTTATTGAGTCTATCCCAGAGCTGTACACAGGATGGACTTTATTATTCATAAGCCTTCCCTAATAGATGGGTGTTTGATCTAGCCTTGAATATTTCCATTACATGGAATTCCACAGTCTCCTTTGTCAGCTTGTTCCATTGCCTAATGATAGAATCATATGGAAAAGGTCTTATTTTCTTTGTCTTAAAGATCTAACAACTTTTTTTTTGTAGAGAAACAGTAATGCTTTTCAACGTAGTCATATACCAGATCCATGAATTTGAGTGGCTTTGTACCTTTAGCTTTGTATCTTGTAATAGTTGCTTGAAAATGTGGATTTAGGATATTTGCATTTAAATTGACACTACTTCTATGTAGTGTCAGTGGCAGAGTTGGAATTAGAATTGGGGTCTCAGATTCCTACTCCTGTGCTCATCCCTATAGACAATATGGACACTAACAAAATCTCTTCTAGATTTCTATGTACTGTGTTCTACATCTGTTTTTGTAAATAACATTGCTTTTGTTGTATTCCTACTAATGTATGTTTCTGGAATATTCACCCTAGTTATACATTAAAACACATGTTTTTTTCCTGTGACACAGGTCTTGCTGCTTGCTTTAGTTTCCGTGAATATGTTTTCACCGATTTATGTCCCAATCTCTCAAAGACTCCTACACATGCTTAATTTCACTCACACAAGTAGTCCCACTGACTACAATGAGCCTAATCTCATGAGTAAAGTTTTGCATATGCATGTTTGCAGGATTGAAGACCTTTTTTGTTAAATTAACAGCTCAAACCTACATACATTTACTTCAGAGAATAGCACTTAATCAGGGCTACATGCCTGAGAAATTATTTAGACAAACAGGCTGTAAAGTACAAAATGTTCCAAGATTTGCCTAAATGAAACTATCTAACACAAAAGGCTGGTTGATCTACATTTTGCCATTCTGTTAATGGCACTTTTGTACAGGGAAGCTTGGCTTTTGTATTCTTTTTTCTGTGTTGTGAGTAAAATGTCAATTTGTAATTCTCATGATACCCCAAGGGTTTTCAGAAGAAGAAGATTGTGTTTACTAACTGGAGTTCCATTTTTAGTGCTCTTAAGTTGAGGGTTTTTTTTAGCTTAAAATAGTAAAATTGCAGGCTTGTTTTACGAATAAAAATTATTTTAAAGATAGACAAAAATATTTATCTACATTCTCTGTGCTAGCCATCTTGGAGAGTTAGCTTGTTGTTATAAAGCTCTTAGCATAACAGTAGAACCAAAGTGAAGCGACCCTTCCAAACCCAAAGGCTACTTTGACTCCCCTTCTGATTAACATTATATGTTCTTGTTCACTACTGGGATTTCATGTGTTATCTCACTTTGTAATGTATTCTTGAGGCCTTATGACGTCTGCCATTTACATTTTAGCCTGCATGCAAAAACCAGCACATTTTCTTTATGAACCACAGTACGTGTATTCTCACGTAGCTAAATGATAAGAGGATATTTTTGGCAGGGCTTTTACAGGATGGGGTTCTGCTATAGAACAAAATCTCTGTTACAACCAGTACAATCTTTCTTACACTGAAGGAGATTTTTTTTCTAGTGCTGGTGTCACATAAAACGGTGGCTGAGGTAATTACTACCCTGCAGGAGTAAAAATTTGATTAATAGGGGTTTTCCCCTTCCCAGTGTTGTCAATGCTGCAACAAGAATCAACCAGACTGTATAAGAAGCAGCTGTCCTCCCGTGCACATCACTTTATAACATACCAGCTGAACTTTACTGGGCTCAAGGGGTAAAGGATTTGAATTACTTCTCGAACCAGGGTGTCTTTTACATATGTATAGCGGTGTTCACAGGCCACCAAACTGCACTGGTGTTCGTTTTTGTTTTATTATTTCAAACAATTATGTGATGCCCAGGCTATATTTTAAATAAATAGAAGTGTAGTTTTAAAAATATCCCAGTGCCTGAAATGGGAGATGTATGGAGGAATGTATGTATATGTATTCTTTTTTTTCACATGGACAATAGGAATTGTGCGTGAGGAGAAAATACACCTATAGACAGGAAATCAGATTTTTTAGTCTTTTAGAAAATGCTGAGATTTCTCAAAATGTCATTACTTGAAGGTAAATGTGAAAGGAGAATGTTTTGTGACAGGCATGGAGCTATACTGCATTGAAAAATTACTTTATTGACTCTATGTCAACAGTATGAATTTTAAAAAGTCATTTAGAGTCAGTTAAAAGTTGAACCTGGGTATAAATCTTTTCAGGATCAGGGATTCAGTAGTGCAAATAAAAAATATGTGACAGGGTATACGAGGCATTTGATGCCCCTTGCTTTGGTGCATCCTGCCCAAAGCTGGTGTCCTTTTGGGGTAAAAGAGAAGCACGTTTAGACCTCTGGGAGCTGTTTAGAGACACAACTCCGGATCAGGTGTTTGTGGAACCAATGAGAATTGTTCCCCCAGCAGCTAAAAGGGCCGGAATTGGGCAGAAGCCAATCAGGGCCCAGCAGGCAAGATAAAAAGAGCTGATTGCATCCTTCTCTGAGAGGCAGTTTGGGTAGGCTGGAACGGGAAGAAAGAATCTCCCTCCCTTAACCGAAAAAAGCCTAGTCTAGTCAGAGGCCTACCTATGACCGATCCTTTTATGGTTGACTCAGCGGAAGACTGTGGTGTTTTACTTTTGTGGAATTTAAAGCCTCGATGGGCATCTTGAATTGGACATCAATTCACTTCAGGGAGCTTGCCTTGAGAGATGCCCCAGTGGCTCAAATGAACCTGTGAAAGTGTATTTGTTAGAAAAAAATCCTTTTCATTGCTCTTGCTTCACCTGAGGTAACTTAAGTTGTTCTGAAGAGCCACAATAGAACTGAAATGAACTGAAGTTTTGTACTGCATCATTCATGAACATGAAAGAGGAATTAGAGATTGAGGAACTTAGTGGCCAAAGAGAGGGAAACTGGACAAATGAACGTGGAGAAGGAAATCAGAGAGCTAGTACTGTCCATAGAGAAATGTTTAGACTGACAAACAACCTCTCAAGTATACACTTGCACATTCCATGATTCTGCTGCATAAGCTTCTAGTTTACAAACCATAGTGTACGTACACAAACAGAATTAAGTGCTCTCTATAACATTCATACAATAGATGGTCAGATGACCCAAAATATTAAGTTCTTATTTTGTGTTTTCTGCCATTCCATAGCATCATTTTATTTTGCTATCCCATAACTGCATTATGACTATGAAAAAATGTTAATGGAATTTATTTTTCAGCATTAGTGAGTTCATGTTTGTCTAACTACTCTGGAGATAATTTTAGCAAAATAACTAGCTATTCAAGCCCCTGGCATACATGCATGAGAACATGTGACGTTAGTGAAATTAAAATCCAGTTAAAGACTTTCCCTCTCCCTTCTCTGATCATTTTTCATCTTCCTATATCCCATCTTCCCTGCCCCTCTCTTTTTCTATTCCTCTCTCTTCTCCCCTTCACTGTCAGGAAGGGCCAGCGCTGAAGGGCCAGTTCAGCACAACACGACGCCGGCAGAGACTAGCAGCAGCTGTGGCTACAACAGTGAGTGGATTTAAAATCAAGGGATAGTTTTAAAGATGGGAAGCTGTACAACTTGAATATGTAATAACAATACTGAGAACATCACCTGCACTTCTTACAGGTGTCCTCATTACCCACTTTTGGGTAGGGCATTTGTGAATGTGAAGTCAGCCCTGACAGGTGAAGATAAATTTCATGAGCTTGGGTCTCGTATCACTTACCCCACATGTATATCAACGTAACTCCATTGTCTTGAAAGGATTTACTTCTTCTTTATACCAGTGTAAGTGATATTAGAATCAGGCCCTGTTCCCTCGTATTTATGGCATATTCTGTATACGTATACAATATAAATAATAAAAAAGCAACCATAAATTTCAAGGATGTAATCCCATCAAAGGATTCTGAAAACAGCACACACCAAGAAAGCAGAAGTGAGGTGGCTTGTTATTAAGCCCAGCATGAAATTTCCTTGTGTTATGCTGTTGCATATTTAATAATATAAGGCAAGCTTTTTTCATTTGAAACACTTTTTGTTTACATTCCATAATCCCAAAAAGTCGTATTACTACCACTAGTATCTGTTTCATTTTGTTAGTCTTATGACTGCTTCACACAAAATCTGGGGTTGGGAAATGGAAATGATAGGTAGTAACTGGACAAAACTCTTGGACCCTCCCACCTCGCAGGATCCTAGAACCTGGGCTCCAGTGTAAGCCCAGACATTTAAACTGCAATTAAACAACCTAAGCTCCACGAGTTCAAGTCAACTGGCATGGGCCAGCCATGGGTTTTTAATTGCCAGGTAGACATACCTTAAGCTTGGCAGCTGCTCACCCCAGCAGTGGTCATGATACAGAAGCTGCTGTTTGTGTAGACTGAGGAATACAGCACTGTATGTGTTACCCTCAAGTCACATGTGGAGCGTTCTTTTCCCAATCCTATGGGCTAGGAACATCTTACCTTTTATAATAAAAGCTTAAATTCTGCGAAAGCTGACAGTACTTGCCCAGGAAGGATGACTGTCAATGCTGGCTGAGTGGTTATTTCAAGCCCAGGGTTAAAGTAAATAAAGAAAATGTGGATAGATTTGAAGTTATGTTTAACAGAGGTGAGGAAGACTACAGAGAGAGAGATGGGAGAAGGCAAAGAGAAAAAGTAGAATACATGAAAAATACAACAGCAATGACCAAGAACAAATATGTTCCCAGTTACGAGGGGAATTGGAGAGGAAGGTGTAGGATGCTAGTGATGAGAAACGTAAGGAAAAATTTATTCAGTATTTCTCAGTCTGTTGGGAGCCCAGGTGGATGAAAGATGGGGTTTGACGTGGATTTTTTTCAGCTGTTGTTGGAAGTAACTTGGAAACTCTGCTGAAGGAAACAGAGTTCATATCAATCAGCTATTTCCTTATTTTTGACTGCTATGTAGCATTCTCTCAAGCAGTCAGCAAAGTGTCTACTTATTTTTCTCATGTAAATGGGTATTTCCTGCAAAGTGTGTGATTATAAATGCCTGTAAAAATGCAAATGCTGATTCTGGGAGACATTTTAAAATGTTATTTTCCCAGGAATCCTCATTTCAGATGCATTATCTGGTTTTCAACAGGGTCCTGTTTTTATATTTAGTTTTTCAGCCTGGCCAGCCGAGGTGCAAAGCTCTAGAGTTGGGGTTCTGAACTTGGGGGTCATGAAGAAATCCAGTGAGATTGCAGCTACTTTCCCTTTCTTTCTAGTTATCTCCTGTAACAGGGGACCACAGAATGGAAAAAGTTGGGAACCACTGCTATAGGTTGTATTTGCTCAGTCTATGCTGGAACCTAGTATCCAATGTGTGCCTTGTACATTTTTCTAACCTCTAGGTGTCAAAGCCTTTGAGATTAATTTACATTATTTTCTCTGTTGTGAGGATACTAGCATCTGGTGGGCTTGAGTGATTATATGTTGACAGAATTCTTAGCAAGGAGGTTCTGCAAATATGTTCTCTGACCTAAGAAATGAAAGGCTTTGTAAAAGAATTGTGACTGTCTGAATCTATTTGTAAAATAGAGAAGTTCTGGTTGACTGTTTGAGCGAAATGGTGTTAGCATAGTACAAAATGGAAGGTTGCTGAATGGATTGTGATAGTGCTTCAGTTCGCTGGAGAAAGGAGATTGTTCTCTGTTCCCTGTTAATAAAGAAATTGTTCATGGTATGAGCCTAAAAATAAAATCAGATGAAAAATTCTCTTTGTTTGCATAGTTAAAAATAAGAATATGTGAAAGGAGCTTAGAGGAGAAATTTTGTACACAGTAGATACCTGGAAATCTGGGAAGGGTGAGTGAAGGAAGATACGCTGATATAGTGTACCGAGAGGTGGAATGAAATGTGATAAAGTTATCAAAAAGGAGCTGGAGGATTCCACCAGGGAGTCAGAAAAATACAATGTATAGTGATTGGGCACAGTTCCCTGAAAAGATCAAAAAAGCTATTCTCCAGCCCAGTCAACTAATCAAGTTAACAAACTAAGGATCCATCACTAGTGTTGGTGGTAGTTTAACTAATCTGTTGATAAAGTCTATAGTAATATGACTTTTTATATTGCCTGCTGCTCTGTAGGAAGTTTCAGAAAACTATATTTTGGGCCCATTTTTCATATTTGTATACATAAATTACACTCTAGAATGTGGGTTTTCAGCTTCTGCGCTTGAGGAATCTAATCAGTGCTTGAATGCCTAAAATAGATATTTAAGTGTTTAACTCTTATCTGAGTGCCAAAATAAGATTCTGAATGCCTTAACTTTGACACTCACATTTGAAAATTGGGCTCCAGGAGTCAGATATTTATATATAGGTATATATAAAAATATGTGTGTATATAATGTAATACAATGCAAATAAAGTATTCTCTATATATGTGTATATAAAGAATTTCATATACATTATATATGTAACTATATGATACATAAATGTTACATATCTTTAGATTGTAGATAAAATACACAAACACATTATATGTATGTACATATACACACATTTACTGTATGTGCAAAAATACAGAGGGAGAAAGAAAAGTGGAAATATATAATAAATTAAAAGAAGCCTATTTGTTCTGTTTGATACAAGAGATTTAATATGACTCGGTAAAATATCTCTTTTACTGAATTTTATAGTAGGTGTGCTTTAAATGAAAATGATTTTTTGTTTTGTTTTTTGCTAAAAAGAGCTTTCATGTACAAAAAGAGCCTATGTGATTTTCTATATTGTGTGATTTGCAGATGAATTATAAAGTGAATTTCAGTTAACTGAATAATAATCTCAGGATTTACCAACACTCCTAAAAGTCTGCAAATAATATTCTCTGTGGGAATATTTAGCCATATTTCCAGGTTGATGGAGAAACTAATACATTTAAAATGTTGGTATTGTGACCACCAAATCATTCTTTATAGGGTACCAAAGGTCAGAATGTAAAGCAACATTAATGATTTAATTTTCCAGCTCTCTGCCAAATCTTATGAAATGCTATGTTAGTGTAAATGCTATAGTCAGAGCTAAAGTGCACCTCTTTCTCTCTCTCTATCACTTGTCTATGTTTCACTGAAGGATTTTAAGAGACCTGGTGAATTTTGTACAACTACTGAAATTTGAGATACCAAAAGATATATATTCTCACAATTTTTTAAATCTCTCACAGTGGAACTATTGTGTTTTGCTCTGTGAATAAAGTGTGTGCTGTTTCTACTCAATGTATTCCGTGGAAGGTGGATACAGTCCTATGCAGTAGCTATTTTCATTGTTAAATCTCCCTGTAGGTCCCTTTCAGTGCTACAATGTCACCGGTTCGCCTGCACTCATCCAACCCCAATCTTTGCGTAGACATCGAATTTCAGACTCCTCCAAGCCAGGTAGCTGACCCCTTGGAATGCTCCATGGAGTATATCAAACTTCAAGAAGAGTTTTGCCTCATGGCACAGAAAGGTAACTAAAAATGTACAATCTGTATCTTACAAAAACTGCTGTTTTTACATTTATACTGTTCATGGTCCGAACTTTTGTCTGGATCAAATATAAATTGTATGAGAATCTTTTATTCATAACTGTTTCAGATGAAGATGATATAAGTTTATTTTTTAAATTATTTTCTATGCATCAGGTACATATATAGGAATAGGTGAATCCTATGTCATTGGAGATTTTGTGAACCTCCTGAACCATTACTGGGGCTTGCAAAACTTGGCTGAATTTGCACACATTTTTTCCTTTTTGTAGAAGCCTGTGTTTTTTCTCTTAGGATAAATGAAATTCCACTGTCTCTCATGATCTTGTACAACTTTATGCACGACACACCAACGGAAGTTATAAAATGTCCTGCTCGTACAAGAATGGATTTCAGAAACTTTACACTCTATCACCAATGAATGACTGGCTTGTAGGCTGAAAATTTAGGTTTTTTAAAAGGGTTTTAAAACAGTGTAATATAAAATGGAGTCATACATAAGCCACACAAGCATATGCAGGAATTGATGCACTGCTCAGGTGGTTGAAAGATCTTGCTTCATATTTCATACCTAAGCCATTTACTAATAGCTTACTAATGCAAGTACTGTTGTGGCTATTATCATACATGCATTGTGGCCATTTCTCTGTCTTTTGTGTAATACTATATAATTTACAATGTCTTTTAGTGTTGTTTATTTTTTGCTTTTTGCCTCTGTCTACAGAGTTCACACGTGATGCTGAATGGGTTAAGACTGAATGATGGTCAAAGTGCATCAAAGAACAGTTTGTTAGAGATTCAGACAGCAACAAATATCAGTTTTGGGGCATTCCACTTTTGGAGACATTTAATGAAAATCAGGAATGGGATGAATTAAGCTTGTTTGAAAACCAGATCTATTTATCTCTATGGAAAAATGAGCTGGATTGCATTGTGCTTTGCTCTCTTTTTCCAGTGCGTCTACTTAATTCTCATTGTAGAATCTTTATTACTGGTGATAAGGTAGAAAGAATAATCTGATTTTATTATTTATTATTTGTATTATTGTAGCAATTAGGAGCCCCAGTCACAGACCAGGACTATGTGCTGAACCAACACAGAACAAAAAAGTCCCTGCCCCAAACATCTTACAATCTAAGTATTAGACAAACGACAACAGATGTCTATAACCAGATAGGGGTGGGGGGAGTACAAGGAAACAATGAGACAATATCAGTTACCATGATAGACTGTGTTCTCAGCACATTAGCAAGCTATTGATTTGTCAAGTTTTGTAGGCTTCCTGGCAGAGTTAGTTTTGTGGATGTTAACAAGGAGCTTCTCCCAAGCCTGAGGGGCAGTATGGGAAAAAAGCACAAAGGTGCTTGTTTGAAAATTTCCCACATATAATTTGCAGAGGCAGCAGTTAGGGAAAAAAAACAACTTTCTTTAGTTATAAACCGAGAAAATAAGAACTGGAGGCCATTGAGAAGGAAGAAATAATGAACTGGCTAATGTCTGCTTTACACACACTTTTCTGATTATAGGTACACTCCTATATTTTTGTTTTGAAATGTTCTTTTTCCATTGTCTACGCATGATGTAGTAAGTATTTATTGACATCTGTATTCTCAGGGCTGCATCACTCTAGTGGTACACAGTCTATAGTATAACTTCTAGACAGATCACTTTGCTGATGTCCCATAAACAATAGATTCAATGGGGAATTGGCTAAATAATAATATTTCTTTAAAAGCTTCATGTAATTTATAATGTGACTAAAGATCTCAATCTTCTTGTGTCTTGGTTGACTTTCCATATCTACTGAACTTACATTTTTTCTTTTGGTGGGGTCATAAAAATGTCTATAGGTGTGTGTGTGTGTGCTTATGTATAATAACTTTTGTATGTATATAATATAAGAACACAAGTAGGTTTGAATAATCTTTTGTTTTCCCTAATATTAGTGGAAGTTATTTCCATTTGACTAGCCGCCTTGCTGGTTCCAAGATTTAATGTATTATATTTTAAGATGAACTTTAAACAGCCATGCATCATAATTTTTCATTAGTTTTTTAGCCTGAAAGAGTGAAAATAGCTTCCATAAATAGTCCAAACTAGTGCTTCTTCAGTGGGCTCATTGTGAGGTTACTGCCTTTGGTTCCTTGAGTTTCCTCTTAGGTAATTGTTAAATAAGAAGTCCCATTTATTCTAGAATTAACTAGACATAAAGCATAAATTGTAACAGTCCTATTGCTTACAATGTAATGTCTTTGAACAAGCGGTTCCCCTTAAATACACCTAAAAGTAAGGGCTCACATGAATACTTACAAAATAATGTTAAATGTATGGCTTTAAATAAATGCATATTAATATTCAAGTATAAATTCTTCTTATATTCCTGATTACTTTATAATTTTAAGTCATGTCGGGCTTGAAATATTAATGCTTTACAGGATTTCTCACACAACATTATGAAACCAACAGCCTCTATTTTGATTTGCCTGATCTGTGACACAAAGGAACACAATTAGGAAACAAAATATAGTACCTTTTGAAATGTATTTGTCTCTGAGATGGACTACAGTTATCTTAAACAACAGGTTAGGACACGAAATGAAAAAATACTGTGCCCAGTTGAAACTAAAACAGGGATTTAGGTAAACAAAATGTAATTACCTAGTTTGAAATTTGATCAGAATACATGGGTTAACAGCTGTACTCTTGGCAACAAGTGTCATAATCACAAACAGTCTGGGCCTTGGCTGCATGTCTCAAATAAAAGCTGGCACATCTCCCCCTGTAACCCTAAAACCATGCTGAAACAGTAGTTTAACTCTGATTCACAGGGAAGAATCACTACAGTTCAAGCTCTGTGGAAAGATTCTTATTCTTAACCATTATACATTGAAGGATGGTTACTTAACATGTGGCTATACAGTAACCCTCCGAGAGCATTAACTCTCTCAGTCCAGGAGTCATTTTGTGGCTTTGTTGGCTTGTTAAACAATTAAAGTCACATTTTACATTTCTTGTATTTATTTTAACCACAGCTGTCAAAAGTGTGAGCCAAGAGCAGATGTGGTCTGGTTGATGCTGAAATCGAACCCACACCTCTATGAAATTCTTTGAGAGCCAGGCTGCCATAGTTGCTCTGACAGTGCTGACAAGTGATGCAGAGTCTAGAGTGCTGTTGCTGCTGGATTTGATGCAGCGGAGCTAAATGATTCAGAGTTTGTAGGGTGGGAATTGGAGGCAAATTAAAAAAAATATGAAGAAGTGTTACCAACTCTATGATTTCATCACAAGTCTCACAATATTTAGTGGTCTTCTTAAAGCCCCAGTTCCTGAAGTTACCTGATTATATGAGAAGCCCAGCTTTCATTTAAAAAAGGCAGAGGGGGGTAAGTTTCTAGGCCCTTATGATTGGAGAAAAACTTGAAAGCATGATCCCTAAATGTTCAGCGGCAGAAGGCCTGTTTTAAAAATCATGATTTTTTTAAGATGGCCTGATGGTTTTTGAAGAGCTGACTTGTGATTTCTGACTGCTTGTGATTGGCAGTACCGTGATAGTCAATGGTATTGATGTAAGGATGCCACTATATATCACGGTAGCTGCACAGGTATTACTTAGAAGAAATCTGAGATTTGGAAAAAGGAAAAACAGACTCATGGAATCATAGAAGATTAGGGTTGTAAGAGATCTCAGAAGGTCATCTAGTCCAACCTCCTGCTCAAACAGGACCAACCCCATCTAAATCATCCCAGTCAGGGCTTTGTCAAGCCGGGCCTTAAAAACCTCTAAGGATGGAGATTCCACCACCACCTCCCTAGGTAACCCATTCCAGTGCCTCACCACCCTCCTAATGAAATAGTTTTTCCTAATAGACCTCCTCCAGTGCAACTTGAGACCATTGCTCCTTGTTCTGTCATCTGCCACCACTGAGAACAGGTGAGCTCCATCCTCCTGGGAACCCCTCTTCAGCTAGTTGAAGGCTGCTATGAAATCCCACCTCACTCTTCTCTTCTGCAGACTAAATAAGCCCAGTTCCCTTAGCCTCTCCTCGTAAGTCATGTGCCCCAGCCCTGTAATCATTTTCATTGCCCTGTTCTGGACTCTCTCCAATTTATCTACATGCTTTCTGTAATGAGGGCCCCAAAACTGGATGCAATTCTCCAGATGTGGCCTCACCAGTGCCGAATAGAGGGGAATAATCACTTCCCTCAGTCTGCTGGCAGTGCTCCTACTAATGCAGCCCAATATGCCATTAGTCTTCTTGGCAACAAGGGCACACTGTTGATTCATATCCAGCTTCTCGTCCACTGTAATCCTCAGGTCCACTTCTGAAGAACAGCCGCTTAGTCAGTCAGTCCCCAGTCCCCAGTGCATGGGATTCTTCCGTCCTAAGTGCAGGACTCTGCACTTGTCCTTGTTAAACCTCAGAGTTCTTTTGGCCCAATCCTCCAATTTGTCTAGGTCACGCTGGCCCGTATCCCTACCTCCAGCGTATCTACCTCTCCCCCAACCTTAGTGTCATCTGTGAACTTGCTGAGGGTGCAATCCATCCCATTATCTAAATCATTAATGAAGATGTTGACCAAAACCGGCCCCAGGACAGACCCGGGCACGCCGCTTGATAACGGCTGCCAACTAGATATTGAGCCATCAATCACTACCTGTTGAGCCCAACTAGCTAGCCAGCTTTCTATTCACATTCTATTCCATTCATCCAATCCATGCTTCTTTAACTTGCTGGCAAGAATACTGCGTTAGACTGTATCAAAAACTTTGCTGAAGTCAAGGTATTTCATGTCCACCACTTTCGCCATACCCACAGAGCCAGTTATCTCATTGTAGAAGGCATCAGGTTGGTCAGGCATGACTTGCCATTAGTGAATCCATGTTGACTGGTCCTGATCACCTTCCTCTTCTCCAATTGCTTCAAAATGGATTTGTTGAGGACCTGCTCCATGATTTTTCCAGGGACTGAAGTGAGGCTGACCAGTTTGTAGTTCCCCGGATTCTCCTCCTTCCCTTTTTAAAAGTTGGGCACTATATTTGCCTTTTTCCAGTTGCCCAGGACTCCCCTGATCACCCTGAGTTTTCAAAGATAATGGCCAGTGGTTTTGCAATCTCATCAGCCAACTCCGTCAGCACCCTTGGATGCATTAGATCTGGCCCCATGGACTTATACATGTCCAGCTTTTCTAAATAGTCCTTAACCTGTTCTTTTACCACTGAGGGCTGCTCACCTCCTCCCCGTACTGTGCTGCCCAGTGCAGCAGTCTGGGAGCTGACCTTGTCTATGAAGACCGAGGCAAAAAAAGCATTGAGTTCTTCAGCATTTTCCACATCATCTGTCACTAGGTTGCCTCCCCCATTCAGTAAGGGTTCCACACTTTCCCTGACCACCTTCTTGTTACTAACATACCTGTAGAAACCCTTCTTGTTACCTTTCACATCCCTTGCTAGTTGCAACTCCAGTTGTGCTTTGGCCTTCCTGATTACACCCATGCATGCTTGAGCAATATTTTTATACCCCTACCTTGTCACCTGTCCAAGTTTCCACTTCTTGTAAGCTTCCTTTTTGTGTTTAAGCTCTCCGAAGATTTATCTGTTAAGCCAAGCAGGTCGCCTGCCATATTTGCTGTTCTTTCTGCACATCAGGATGGCTTGTTCCTGTGCCCTCAATAAGGCTTCTTTAAAATACAGCCCGCTCTCCTGGACTCCTTTCTGTGGTGGTTTGTGAGTCACTCTGTTACCCGCTGCCTCCAGCAAGAGGAAGACTTGTTTGAGCTTAATTTGGTATTAGATCACTGACACCGCTAGCCTGTTAGCCACCCAAACAATCAATCAGTCTCCTCTGGACTCTGCCACTCCTGTGTTTGATTTGCAGGTTAATAATAGGTACACCTTGGTCCCCTGGGACCATTCCCTGTACTGGCCAGCCCCTTATCTACCGTACAATCTCAGTAATACCAGATCCGCTGTCCACAAAGGAACAGTGCACATACCAGCTTGTATGATTAAATTCAGGATCAGCTCCTTGTGTAATGCCAAAGAACTCAGATATATTTATAGTGAAGATAACAAAATTATCAACAATTTGAGATTCAAGAGATAATGAGAAAAGATTTTGGAAACAAAGATTACATATAAATCAAAATCATAACACAATTTCTAGAGACTAAACTTAACAGGCTAACCTCCTGTCTATAGAAGTTTATCTCACTCAAATATCCTTTGCAGTGTTTCCAACCAGGGTATGTTGTGATCTCATTTTCATGAATGTAATCGCATTGCCCAATTATTTCCTAGGTGCAGGCTCAAGGGATGTCACCCTTACCTTCTCCTTATATCTCCAGAAGTTCATTGTCTGTTCCTCAGAGACAGGATGACCCCAGTAGCTTATGCCTGTGTGTCCTGCCTCCCTGTTAATTTCACGCACACCCTTCCCTGACCCATTGATTTCCTTTGTAAATGACTCTCCATTGTGTTAACTTACAATGCTTAATTTACATGCGAAAGAGAGACAGGTGAATAACAATCTTTTGTTTGACAGAAAACCTGTTTGCCAACTCTGCCTTGATACAGATGTTAGGAACATGTTTTCAGTAAATGTACATAATTCCTTACATAGTATGTGTACATACATTTCACAATGATATTAATGACCAGCGTCACCCTGGCTTTCACTTGAGGTCTCACATGGTTTCAAAATGATCTTGGCAAACTGGAGAAATGGTCTGAAATAAAGAAGATAAAATTCAATAAGGACAAATGCAAAGTACTACACTTAAGAAGGAATAAACAATTGCACAAACACAAAATGGGAAATGACTGCTGAGAAAGGAGTACTGGGTGTTATAGAGGATCACAAACTAAATATAAGTCAACAATGTAATACCGTTGCAAATAAAGCAAATATCATTCTGAGATGTATTAGCAGGAGTGTTGTAAGCAAGACATGAGAAGTAATTCTTCAGCACTGATCAGGCCTCAGCTGGAGTTCTGTGGCCAGTTCTGTGCACCACACTTTGGGAAAGATGTGGACAAAGTCCAGAGGAGAACAAAAAAAAATTAATGGTTTAGAAAATATGACCTATGAGGGAAGATTGAAAAAAATTGGATTTGTTCCATCTGGAGAAGAGAAGACTGAGGGGGGGACATGATAGCAGTCATCAAGTATGTAAAAAGTTGTTAAAAGGAGGAGGGTAATTGTAACCGGGTCAGCACCTGCCTCTTGTGAACACCCACTTTCTTTGGCCGATATGCCTGCAACTACAGTCCTTTTCATGGGGTGGCATCCACCTCTCACAGGCAGCCCCCCATTGGTTGTGTGTGAGCCTGCTTTTGGTTTTAGTTCTTACATCGGGGTGGCACCCCCCTCTCCAAGAGAACCATCAGCTGGGGAAGGGGGGGTACTCATGAGAGTCTTCAGTGACTCAGCCCAGCAGCTGAACTGCATACGCTGTCCCCTATTCTGGGATATACAGTCCAAGTTCTTATCTTGGCCCGGGTGTGAGGCCGTAGCTCTAAGGCTTCTCCCAAGACACTGCTTTCTTCAACCACCCAGCCAGGGCCCACCTTAGTACCCACAGCTGGTGGTGTTTCAGCAGGCCTCCTTGGGCTCAGTCTTCAACCAGACCAGCGGAGCCCATCTCGGTTCCCTCACTGGCCTGCACAGGTTCTGGGTTCAGTCCCCCTGTGCTTCCGCCTGCCCGCACTGATCTTCTGCTGGTCCTGCTGCTCTTCCTGCCAGCCAGGCACCCAGTCTTCAGTAACCTTCCCTGGGCTTCAGTCCTGTCTGCAGTACTGCTGCTGTTCTATCCAGCTAGTCAGTCACCCAATCTTCACTCTTCAAGCTCTACACAGCAACTGAAGGTTCTGCTCTGCTGCTTGCCTTTTATCTGGCTTTTCTGGACCCTTATTGGTCACTCCAGCAGCCCCTCTGATTGGCCGTTCTTCTGCAGCCACTCTAGGATACCTGGAGGACTTCTCACTGCTCTGTTCTGGGACAGGATGATGCATGGCAGCGAGACCTCCAGCAGGGGGCCTCTGGACCTAGTCCACCTTGCCACTGTAATAAATTGTTCTCCTTAACTACTGAGGACAGGAAAAGAAGTAATGGTATTAAATTGCAGCAAGGGAGATTTATGTTAGACCTTAGGAAAAACTTCCGAAGTGTAAGGATTGCTAAGCACTAGAACAAATTATACAGGGAGGTTGTGAAATCTCCATCTAACCTGTTCTTAGAAATCTCCAATGTGGAACATCTGTCAAGAATGATTTATATAATACCTGGTCCTGCTTCAGTGCCGGGGACTGGACTAGATGACCTATCAAGGTCCCTTCCAGTCCTAAATTTCTGTGATTCTATGATATTCTTTGGTGAACCAGAATGTACCTACCAGGATCGGGATATTCTTATAACTCCCTTGCCAGTTGGCATTGAGGGAGTTCTTAGGGTCACACAAGCAATTAAATTAAAGGCCTGATCCAGCATCCATTGAGATCAATGCAGAGACTCCCATTGACTTCAGTAGGAATTGGATTGGGCCCCAACATAGCTGAAAACATTTTACTAGATAAATCAGTAAGTAAGGGAATGCCTGGTTTATCGCGTTGGCAAGCTCATGGGACCAGCAATAGACGAAGGTGTGTGTGAATTATTTCCCTAAAAGAAGAGTATGTTTGATATGGGGGGGGGGGAAGGGGGAGGGCGGCAAAAGGGAGAGAGACTTGAGACTTAAAATATGTTGAACTCATTTTACACAAAAAAATATGTCCCAAGCAACTGAACTTTGTACTTGCAGACCAGGGACCATAATTGATTAACTTGATGCACCTGATATAAAATGTACATTTTGAACTGAGAATACATGCATTTTTAGGCAATTCTGTTTTAATATGCAACGACTTGTGTTTAATTTGATCATGAAATTATGTGTGTTTATAAATACCAGAATAAATTTATTGCTGACATAAGTGAGAATATTGAATTCAATGGAAGTGTCTCTATTTATGAGGCAGAGAATTTGGCCTTCCATATGTAACATCCACATTTTGGGTCACATTTTTCAGACCTGTCATAAAAATTTGGGATGAACAAAGCCAAGATTTAAGATCAAGAGCTTTCTATCTGGATGGGAACAAACATCTAGAAATCTATAAGATTTATTTTAAAGAGAGGTAATAATGTCTATACTTACAGAAATATGGAGAGGTACAAGTGTTTAATGAAGGAAAACACTTTCATAAGAGAAGGAAAGGGAGCGTTTTAAGCTCACACAGGAGCAGTTAGCACTGCATTTTATTCTGTATTCAAGAATTTGAATAGGAAGCGGTGATCATTTCAGTGATTCATGTCTAATTAGTATGGTTTCAGTAGTCATTTTGTATTTCTTGATTCTATACTGTGAACTAGGGGGCAATAATTAAAAAACCCTATAAAATTAGGGAGAGGTAAGGGATGAGAGGCAGAATTTTCTTGAAATAAGGTTTTTATTTCTTAATGTTTCATAATTCTAAAAAAGAAACAGCGGCATACGTTTTATTTATGGGAAAGGTCAAAGTTTATTTTCCTTCATCCTGTGCGTTTCTGTGCTGAAATTGTCAAACTATTATTCAGAAAAGTTTCCCATGTGTTAATTTTCCGTTTCTGAGCACATGGGCTGATTATTTCAAGTGTTGCATATACCTAATGAAAAAGAAATTATTTTATTTTAAAGGGTTTTTTGGAAAACACAAAGGTGTTTCTAATAGCAAGGAATGCATGGCTAAACCACATTTAGCAATGATCAGAAGTGTTATTTTTCCTAGTGATGAGTTTCTTTTTGTTTGTTTGTTTTGAAGGAAGGCTTTAAATAATTGGATTTGAAATAATCACAATGTAACACCATGCAGTGATGTTTATGGAGCACTGACACATGAGCTGCAAACAGTCTTACACAACTTATGTTGTATGGGCTCTGTGTATTGTAATGTTGGCTAAGACATAAAATGGGAAAAACATACTACCCACTGCTTCCCTCCACAGTGTTAGATCATCAAAGGTTCTGTTTCAAGATCAAAGTAATCCTCTTTATTAATGCAGTATTAAATCATTGCAGAACATAAATGCAGACATGACATACATACTGCACTATTTGAAGAGAAAAATTAAGGAACAGGGTGATTTGCTTTACAAAAGGGGACAAAATAGCTTTAGGCCCAAATATTCAAAAGAACATGCACACTTTTACATATACCAAACTTGCATATGCACAGCCACCAGTATGTGCACGTAAGAGAAGTATTTGTGCACACTCACATTGTGTGTGTGTGTGCCAATCTCAACTGATGCATGTATGCAATCTACTTGGGCACCAACTCTTGAAAATTTGGGCCTTAGTTTCTTATTTCTGTAAATTTGGGGAGCAGGGGAAGGGAGATGTCATAACCTTTATTATTGATTACAAGCAAAGTGTAGTACTTTGTCTCAGGAAATATTTGTTTTTTCTTTCCCCTAGTTCATTCTCTTTTGAAGTCTGCCTTTAACAGCATAGCTATTGAGAAGGAAAAGCTTAAGCAGATGGTTTCAGAACAGGATGTTACAGGCCACAATTCACAAATAACACGCCTCAGACAATCACTTTCTCAGGTATGCCCTTGCTTTGATTTCAAGCACACGTGGAATCCTATGACTTGCCAAATGCCTGTTGTCTATACTGTATTTTCCATTTCCAGAGATGGCATGGAAAATGCCAAGTCTTGCAGCCAGATATTTTCTCATTGAAACTTAAATAACAAAATGTGATAGTGGTAAATTCAAACCAGCTTCTCTACCCTTGGCTTTTTGTTGCAAATGTATTAGAAAGCAGGAGCAGTCTGAATGAGTCCCAAGAAAACTAAGAAATGTAGATGTGAAAGATTGTGTGTCTTATTTCCTTGTGTGTGTTCATTGTGTTTAGTGTCTGAGATAGATCTGAGGTATGAAATATTTTATGTGAAAATCTTAGATATATTTCTTAAAACCACTGACAGCACATTCAAGGTTATTTTTTAATTCAGTTTTCCTACATTAATTTAAAAATGATGAATGAACATTCACAGATACATTCCATAAATCCATTACTCCAATTGCAAAAATGATTATGGGCAAAAAAAAGTGAACAATTTACACGTATGAGCATGTAATCCAGGGATTAGATTTCTTGCCATTCCTAGCCTTCCACAAACCACTGTTAATGAAGTTTAATTGCAGTATATTGAATGTGTAACTTTAAAGTAGGATTTCCAAAAGCACGTAGTGTTGGCCAAACAGTGCTCCCACTGATGTCAAAGGGAGTTTTACCATTGACTTCAGCGGGAGCAGAGTCTGGCCAATGCTGAGTGCATCTGAAAATCTTTCACAGAAAGCCAGTCAGGATAATAGGCTCTTTAATAAGTATCTTAATTCTAAAAATGTAATCTGAAAACCAAGTTCAATTTGTGTAATACAGGAATGAGAAAGTGTATGTTAAATCAGTTCAGTCTGATTTACTCAGTTTGCAAAATAATCCCACTTCTGGAATTCATGGATCAAGAAGAGGTGCCTAGTTTTTCAAGGGTAATCAGGGCCTAGGGTATTCTTCTGTTACCTTCACTCTGAAGAAACATGGACTAGCAGGGAACACTAAGCATGTAAGAAATAGCAAAGAACATGCAAGTTTAAATGCAAACTGTAATATACCCAAATTTACATGTACTTTCCTAAACTGTTATCTTTCTACTGTAAGATTTGCTGTGTTAGTAGATATAAAGATAAAGGGACAGGAGAAGGGTACAATTTTTTGGCCACATAGTAAATTTGCTGAAAAATGCCATTTCAGGGTTATCACAACTATTTGTAATTTCAGGTAGGATTTGGTGAACAGCTTTGGCCGTATAAAGATATGAGGGGAATTTTTGTTTAAAGTGAAAATGGTTCATGCTAACATTTTCTAAATGAACCATTTTGTTTCACAATGTTGTTTTAACTCAACATTTTGGTTTGAAATTGTATCTATTTTTGTTTTGGTGAGGGGAAAAATTCAGTTTCAGTTCTAAACGAGCCACATTTTTTTTTTTCAGGTTTTTTTTTTGGCTTGGCCCTTGACCTAAAAAATCAGTTATTTGCTCAGCTCTAATAAGGAATATTTCTCTTCTGGGTCACTGATACAAATCCAACCCAGATCAATAGTGACTTATAGCTGTTTGCTGTGAAATGGGTTGATGGCCTCTCATTCTAGTTCCTAGAATCCAGGTGTCCTCTTAACAAAAGTCATTGTGACAATGGGAAATCCTGGTTGATGGTCTCAGTGGAGAAAAAATGGAAATTGAGCTAATTTCCCTTCCCTAGTGGTGATACTTCCAGTTCGGGTTTATGTGATGAGGAAACTCAAAATGTGTAATACCTGTTTTACTGATAAATGAAGGACTTCCATCGTTAGACCTCTCACTCTAGCACTAAACAGTAAATCCAGGTACATTTTAAAAGAAGCAGAAGAAAAAGAATTTGACATTCAGTTTCTCTCCTGCACTTACACTTTTTTATTATCCACATCCCATGTATATTTATAAATAAAGCTCAAGAGAGCAGATTTTTTCCATGCCCAGTTCTAATCTTTGTAATGAGTCCCTGGATATGTACAGATCAGCCCTGAGGCAACTGGTGAGTCATGTTGGGGGCAATGAGGGGGAAAGAGATAAGAGGAAGCAGTACATAATGTGCTTTAGTCTTCTTGAGTTCACGGCTGTTATGCATGTATATTTCTGTGCTTATATGCAGTATGCACTTTGGCTATCCTAGAGCTGGTTGAATCTTACAAACAAACAAAAAAAAGAAAAGTTAATAAATACCATGGGTTTGAGTCAATTGAATTCCTTTGTGATTAGTTTATTCATGAGGCTTCGAATGCACACGGTGTCTTGAAATGAACACATGCATTCAAATATATCAGTTGGATCTGAATAGATGTGTTTGCATGCACATGTTCATTTCAGTACTGCCGAGCCGGAGGCATACCCTCTCGCATCCTGCAATTGTTTGTTTCTCCTGTCTTTCCCTTCAGCATGAGAGGATGAAAAGGACGGGAGTATAGAATGTATGGTGGAGTTTGGGCAAGTACTGTGCAGATACCAGGGTGAGAAAGGAAAAGGAGGCATAGTTATAGGGAAAAGGGGTGAAGAACTCCCTGTGTATATCCTATTGTCAGGAAACAGTTAAGATTGGAAAGTTACTGCTAACACAAATTACTGCTATTCTCTAGAGCAGTGTTCCCCAGTCTATGGGTCAAGAGAGTTTGCAGTCTTTCAAAGAGACATTATTAAGGGCACAAGAGCAAATTATCCCACTGCATAGGAAAGATAGGAAGTATGTCAAGAAACCACCCTGACTTAACCAAGATATCATCAATGATCCGAAACTCATAAAAGAGTCCTACAAAAAGTGGAAACCAGTTCAGATTACAAAGGGTAAATATAAACAAATAAGACAAGTATGTCGGAACAAAATTAGAAAGGCCAAGGCACAAAATGAGAGTAAACTAGCTAGAGACGTGAAGAAGGGTAAGAAGAAAACATTCTACAAATACATTAGAAGCAAGAGGAGGACCAAGGACAGGGTAGATCTGTTACTTAATGAGGAGAGAAAAACAATAACAGAAAATGTGGAAATGGCAGAAGTGGTAAATAACTTTTTTGTTTCAGTTTTCACTAAGAAGTTTAGTAGCAATTGGACATCTAACTAAAATGCCAGTGAAAATGAGGTAGGATCAGAGGCTAAAATAGGGAAAGAACAAGTTAAACATTAGTTAGACAAGTTAGATGTCTTAAAGTCACCAGGGCCTGATGAAATACCTCCTAGAATACTCAAGGAGCTGACTGAGGAGATACCATGGAAGACAGGTGAGAGTCCAGAGGACTGGAAAAGGGCAAATATAGTGCCAATCTATAAAAAGGAGGAAAAGGACAACTCAGGGAATTACAGACCAGGCAGCTTAACTCCAGTACCTGGTAAGATAAGGGAACAAATAATTAAGCAATCAGTTTGCAAACACCTAGAAGATAATAAGGTGATAAGTAATGACATGGATTTGTCAAGAACAAGATCATGTCAAAACAACCTAGTACTTTCCTTGACAGGGTAAGAAGCCTTGTGGATAGCGGGGAAGCAGTAGATGTAGTAGATCTTGACTTTAGTAAAGGTATGTCTACACTATGGACCTTGCAGCGGCACAGCTGTGCCACTGTAAGGTCTCCTGTGTAGCTGCTCTATGCCAGCAGGAGAGAACTCTCCCACCAGCATAATTAAACCACCCCCAATGAGTGGCAGTAGCTATGCTGACAGAAGAGCATCTCCTGCTGACATACCACTGTCCACACCTGCGCTTTTGTTGGTGAAACTTTTGTTGGTCAGGAGTGTGTTTTGCCAACAAAAGTGCTGGTGTAGACAAAGCATAAAGCTTTTGATACTGTCTCTCATGACCCTTCTCTTAAGTAAACTAGGGAAATGCAACCTAGATGGAACTACTATAAGGTTACTACAAGTAACTTATTGGAAAACCATTCCCAAAGAGTAATGATGGTTCACACAGGAAGGATATATCAAGTGGGGTCTCGCTGCAATCAGTTCTGAGTCTAGTTCTGTTCAATAAAAAAAAGTGGCGTGGGCCGAGGGATGTGCTGGCCGTCCTTCCCGCAGCCCCCATTGGCCTGGAGCGGTGAAAAATGGCCAGTGGGAGCCATGATCGGCCGAACCTGTGGACATGGCAGGTAAACAAACTGGCCCAGCCCGGCAGGGTCTTTCCCTGAACAAGCGGCGGACTGGCTGTGAGAAACACTGGTCTAGATAATACTTCGTCCTCCCTTGAGTGCAGGGGTCTGGACTAGAAGACCCCTTGAGGTCCCTTCCAGTTCTATGATTCTGTGATACAGATTAATTGTTCCAAATGGATCAGTTTTATCAGTCTGCATTCAGCATATACTCATATGTAGACTCTAGCTTGGGCTATCTCAGTGTAAACAAGAGACAGCCTGAAAAGTAGACAAAGTAAATCTAGAATGTCTAATTTTCAGACATTAATTCTTTGTCTATTAAAATTTTTCAGAAAAATGCCAAAATACCTAGTTTACATAATTCAACAACAAGGATACATGTTGTTTAGGGATAAAAATAATGAAAGATGGGAAGCTAATAATACTGTTGTTTAAGTCAACAATTCTGACTCTGGGTCAGAAGATGCAAATAGCTTCTGTCAGAACTCTCTTTCATATCATTAACAGGTACTTGATTGTGATACTGATTTACAGATTCATTGCCACGTTGGCAAAACTATTGTTATGAGGGCAAAGATTCTTTTCATATATATTGGGAGGATCCTAGAATATTGTTCATCCAAAGAATCCTAGATGATAAATTCACTCCAGCCTGAGGTTGGTTCTCTTTAGACAATTTGTCAAGAAGACTGACATTAAATGACCCATCCCTCGAGTTTTTAGAACAGGACTTCATTGTGTGTGAGTTTTGGGATTAACTCTGAGACAGACATGGCAGTTTCTTTGTTTGAGAGCTGTGTTTCAGAAGCAGTGTGGCAGGAGGTTTTGAATGCAGAGCTGGGCTTTGTATGAAATCCTACATGAGACTAGATATTTGAAAACTTTGCTACTGTTTTTGCTTTTTGTTTAAGATAGTAATGTATTACTGCAAATACATGCAAATAAAATACTCAGAGAAACTCTTTCCTGGTCTATCTCTTTAGTCACTTTCTTCCCGACATAGGAAAGCTCCTCCATCATAACCATGATGACATTCACAACAACTACCTCTGTTCCTCGACTTTTTATAGCCTCATCTGCCTGCTCCAAAAAAACCCATACACTAAATCCACTAACCCAAACTGAGCGTTCTATAACCTGAAAAGACAGAAGAAGTCAGAGACTCTGTGAAGTCCACTAGTGACTTTGCTGTTGTGGATCTATTTCATGTGATGAGCTGCTGTCCAAAACTAAGATAGACAGAAGCAGCCCAGGCTAGATAACTGTTCTTCACTGCTGTGGAGCTTGGATAATGCTCATTTCTTCAGTGCATTTTTATATGCCATATTTCAACATGGAGGAAATTTATATAGATTTCTAAAAGTCATTTTTCCAGATAGCTGTATCTTTAGATAGTCTCTCATGATCTGAAATTGTCACTAGAAATAATCAAAATCAGCAGTTAAAAATTAAAGAGTATCCCCCTCAGTGTTAATTTCAGTATGCATTGTCCTCTAAGCTCCAAACAATGCACATATACTCCCTAGCACTGACAACAACAGTGTTACAAGCTACTGATAACTCAAATTTTCACTCAGCCCATTGGTCACATTTCCAAAACTGCAGGAATTGTAGTTTGAAACAGATTAAATAATACAGTTGGAGAATTAGAGAAAGCCAAGGGTTTTCCTTTTTCAAAAATTGTATGGGCAGTTTTAAGTACTGTAGTAAAAGTAAAAATGGCAGATATTCAAGAAATAAACATTGAAGTTTCAACTTTCCAAATAACCGGCACCTGAGAATTGGTGCACATCTGATCTCTGTTCCCATTGCCAGGACACTCACCAGATGACTTCTCAGAGGGCCTAGAGATGAGGTCTGATGGCATGGTGGAATTATCATGGGTTCTCAACATGGGGGTCATATCTACCCTACTCTTCCCGTATTGCTAAATAAGAATGGGGGTCTTGGCTAGATCCTGCCAGATGAGAGAGGGTTATGGGTCAGGGGGAGTCCCAGGAAAAGATTTGAGAACCATATGAACCAAAATAATTAGGGAAAAGGGACAGAGATGAGAGATGCACCATTTCTCAGGGACAATGGAGTAGACTATCTTACACCTGAAATTTCTAAAAGCTAGCTAGCATTGGAAAAAACAAAAAAGTTAAGTTAAAATGCATGGCATTTTTTTTAATAAAGTGAAATTTACTTTAAAATGGTGCTCAGTCCTGAGCTTGTCCCATTGACCGCAATGCAGAATGAGTGCCATCCTGTCCTAATTTCTCTTATTCCCTGACAGTAAGAAAATTGCAGCCATCATGGAACAAGATCAGCGAGAGCCACAGCCATAGCAGAGGTTGAAAATGTTCTCTCTTTAGTTAACGATAATGCTAGTTCAAAATAATGAATTTTATTTGACTTTGCTGCAGATCTGAGTAGTGTTCAGTTTGGGCAGAGGGGAGGAAAGGAGACAGAAGTGGAGTTTTCTTTTAAGTAAGTGTTGTGTCTCGGGGAGAGAAAAAGTAAGCAGTGCTGGCAGTGGAGAAAAGATACACCATGATTTTTCATCTGAGATTAGACATGAGGTGCAGGAACTGAGGATGAGGCTTGTCCAACAACACTGGAGTATGTCAAACAATTTAAAGATGATGAGGTTAGTACAAGAGAAGGAAGGGAAGTGGGAGAAGAGCAGTGAGAGTCAAGGAATTTGAGGACACTTGGAATGTCTGTTTACAATAATGAAGGCAGTTTTGAACTGGATCCTGAAATAAATGAGTAGCCAATGGAGATGTTCAGGGCTGCGGTTGTACTTTTGGTGTATGACAGAAGATGGGTGGCAGCAATCTGCACATATTGGTGTGTAGAGAGCTGGGGGTTGGGAAGGCTATGGACAAGGGAGTTTATAGTAAAAGTGAGAGGAGATAAAGGCAGGCAGAGGGAACAGCCAGGAGCAAATGAATCTACAGTCATTGATACTGTGAAACAACTGCTACTGTATGAAGGGGGAAATGCATATGAACACTTTTTATTCAGTGCAAGGATTGTATTTTGGCCATCCAGCATATATTATAAATAGAACTATACAAATAATTGATTTTTTTGACTTTCGTGGCCGAACCAAAAACTCAAAAAATAGATTAGTTTCAGATAGACCCAAAACATTTTTTTGATTTTCTTGGTGAAAAGAAAAACTGACCAAAAAAAAAATCAGTTTGGGTCAACTGAAATGTTTAGTTTGACACAAAATGCTTAATTTCATTTTTGGTTTTTAAATCATTTAAAAAAATTAATTTAGACAAATTTTGAAACAACAAATCAAAATGTTTCATTTTGACATGATAGAAATGCGATTTTTTTTACTTTTTCTCTTGATTGAAACTGTTTGCTAAGCTTGACACTAAAAGTTTTGGTTGCCCCCAGACTGTATATTTTGGTGAATTAAATATCTGCCTGAAAAATTTCACCCAGCTCTAACTGTAAAACAGTGTGATTAGAACATGGAGATCTGTTTTTTCTAAAGTTTTGTTTAATGCAGTGCATGGGTGGTGGGTAATGGAGGCTGGAAGAAGTAAGTCTCCCCCAAACCTTTGCTAATACTCCCCACTGCAGCCCCGGGGCCAGGCCGTGTCAGGGCTCAGCGCTCCTCTGGGCAGCCTGGGCTCAGGACTCTGCCCTGGCTGGCCGTGGCTTGGGGCTCCTCCAGACTGCTCGGGGCACCAGGCAGGCAGGGGAGACTGCAGGTGGAAGGGATGGGGAGAGGCCCCACTAGCTCTGGCCCAGGACCCCACAAACCTCTAATCCGCCTCTGTCTATTTGTAATATTTTCCTTTGTCTTGATTAGTAGCAGCTTAACAGAATGCCTCGAACAGAAAACAAAACAAGAACAGCCACACATCAGATGCAGCTAATTACTTTAAAAATCAGGAATAAAAGAATTCTGTTACTGCACTAGTGAAATTCTATTGACCCTTCTCTCTGTGCTTATTATTGCAAAACTCTGTTGACTTCTATAGGGGAAGGATTTGGACACTGGAGAGCAGTGTAGATTCCTATATCAGATGAGCTGAGATCAGACAACAAAAATAATAATATTGCCCCTTTTGCTCCACTAAAGTCTCGCAACTAATCGCCCCCTTTGAGTATGTCTACATGGCAATTGAAAACCTGTGGCTGGCCCTTGCCAGCTGACTCAGGCTAAAGAAGGGGATGTTTAATAGCGATGTAGACCCGTGATTTTCAACCACTTTTCATTTGCAGACCCCTAAAAAATTTTGAATGGAGGTGCTGGACACCTTTGGAAATCTATTGTCTGTGTATATATAGTTGAACTAGTTTTCAGTCTAAGTTTTGTGGACCCCTTAGGCATAGTGGGGGTCCGCGGACCACATGTTGAGAATTGCTAGACATTTGGGCTCGGGCTCAGGTTGAAGCCTGGACTTTAGGTCCCTGTGAGGTGGGAGGTTCCCTGAGCCCAAATATCTACACTGAAATCAAACAGCCCCTGAACCTGAGTCAGCTGGCATGGGCCAGCTGTGGGTATCTAATTGCACTTTATACCTACGGGGCTGTTTAAATAGCCCCTTAGCTGCATGTGTAGACAATTGCAGTGTAGACGTATCCTTTGTGACTTCTCAGTCTTGTCTCCATGCCTTTTCTGTGTCATTGTCTTCTCCTGGAACATTTTCCTGATCCTCTCAAGTCCCTCCTAAAGCACACAACTACCAAGAGACCTGTACAACCTAATCCTCTCTTCAGAATGTGTTAACAAAATAGACAATAGGAAATGAAAATAGAAAGAAAACTTGAAATAAAAAATTGTGGAATTACAATATATGAACTATATTGCTACTTCCTGTTGCATCCCATTTCCCCATCCTATGTCTATATAGAGTGTGAACGATTTGGAGCAAGAATCTTGTCTGTGTATTTATCTGTAAGGGCCTTGTTCACCCTGGGCTGTGAATAAGTTGACAATAATGTTTCTGGGTATGCATTGTATGTTTCCCTTAATGTGAGTATTTTGAAAATCACGTCATGAGCCAACTGTTCTGTTTTTGCATTAGGGTTAGCTATTTCCTTTGATTTGCTCTTCATGCTGGCAGCCCAAGCTCAGTACCTGCCTCACAGCTGTAACACAAGTGGAGCCTCTTTTGTCATGTGGGGAGGAGGTGTATCCCGTTGGTAATCTGATGCAGCTTCATGCTTCCTTGCTCTTTCCACACCCCATTTTCAGAATATGCATAACCCACTGGTCTATCTCCCAAACACTTTGAGCTACACAAAGAATGAAGATGGGCAGAATACCATTGCTGTGTTATGGAAGAACATCACTCTTCTTAACATGAAAATTGCTGAAATCAAAGGAAAAAAAAATTATATGAATCACATGCCTGATGGCCAGAAAGGGTGTAAAAATGCAGCTAAGGAGATTCAGTAATTTATTAGGATACTTCTGGGAAGTATGTAGTTCAGCTGCTGTTTTTTTTGCTCTGTTTTATGCTTGCTTTTTAATTTGAAATTAAATGTGCAATTTTTATTTTAAGGCTCTCAACCAGAATGCTGAACTAAGGAGTCGCTTGAACAGAATACATTCTGAGTCTGTTATTTGTGATCAGGTTGTCAGTGTAAATATTATCCCTAGTCCCGATGAGGTAAGACTTTGGCATTTAATGGAATTAGTGTACAGATGAACCTAGCTAATTCTCACTAATAACTGAGAGACCTTGTGCAAATTTACTGAATTTTGCAAATTGGCATGTAAGTGAACAAGCACATTTATATATAAAAAGCAAGGAGGATATATTCTGGAGTATTTTTCATGAAAGCAGTGAAGTTTCAGCAATGTGAGATCTCACTGGAGAGCTCTGCTATTAAACCTCTGCTGAGAAAGGGAGAGACCTCACTGATTTTGAGTATAAATTATTGCATATGGATTAGTGAAGTGGGAATTAGTGAGATTCTATTTTATTTTTATGTAACCAAATGAGTACCTGAGAATGACGGTGTCTTGGTTGCTTGCAGTATATCAGGGCCCAGTCCTGCAAATGCTTTTGGGTGTGGTGCTTATTACTGTAGATGGTCATAAGAACATAAGAACGGCCATACTGGGTCAGACCAGTGGTTCATCTAGCCCAGTCTTCCAACAGGGGCCAATGTCAAGTGCTTCAGAGGGAATGAACTAAACAGGACAATCGTTGGGCGATCCACTCCCTGTCATCCATTCCCAGCTTCTGGCAATCATAAGCTAGTAATACTCGACCATGAGGTTGCATCCCTGACCATCTTTGCTAATAGCTGTTGATGGATCTATCCTCCGTGAACTTAATAGTTCTTTTTTGAACCCCTGTATAATTTCGACTTTCGCAACCTCTTCAGGCCCTGAATTCCACAGGTTGACTGCGTTGTGTAAAGTAGTACTTTCTTTTGTTTGCGTTAAACCTGCTGCCTATTAATTTCATTGAGTGACCCCTAGTTCTTGTGTTACGTGAAGGAGTAAACAACACTTCCTTATTTACTTTCTCCACACCATTCATGATTTTATAGATCTCTATTATATTCCCTCTTAGTCATCTCTTTTTTCCAAACTGAAAAGTTCCATTCTTTTTAATCTCTCCTCATACAGAAGCTGTTCCATACCCTCAGTCATTTATGTTTCCCTTTTTTGTACCTTTTCCAATTCTACTATATCTTTTTTGAGATGTGATGACCAGAACTGCACACAGTATTCAAAGAGTGGGTATACTATGGATTCATATGGTAGTATTATGATATTTTCAGGCTTATCATCCATCCCTTTTCTAGTGGTTCCTAACATTGTTTAGTTTTTTTTTGACTGTTGCTGCATGTTGAGTGGATATTTGCAAAGAACTTTCCATGACTCCAAGATCTCTTTCTTGCATGGCAACAGCTAATTTAGACTCCATCATTTTGTACATATAGCTGGGATTATGTTTTCCAATGTGCATTACTTTGCATTTATCACAGTGAAGGCAAGGGGATCACAGAACAAAGTAAGCACTATGCTGGCAGTAAGTGTTTGCCAGATCTGGTCCTTACTGCCTCTCTATCGTCAGTCAACAAAAAATACCCTCTATTGAGTATTTGTGTGAATGGCAGTTCAGTTTACTTCACAAGAAGAATAGATCTGAATTTGGGCATAGATAAGAAATTACAAATTAATGTTGTGTGTCTGTCGTTGTCTGTGTTGGTATTTCACCAGTATGTTTTCCATACAGCATTTCCATTCAGAAACTTGTTTTTTAGATGTGTCAAGCCATTTCAGTTGAGGAGACCATTTGTCTCCTAATTATTTTCCCAAAAAGAAAGAATAGTGTAAATCTATGTTAAGTTGTTTGTGTATTTGATTTTGGAAAGTCCAAAATACAATTTGATTGGAATCCAGCGTTGTGGAATCTGTCAATGGAGGATCACATGTCCAACAATGGAAAGGCACAATGGTCTGGAGTTAGAGCCTTAACACAGACTTTTTAAAAAAAAAAGAAATTTAATTTGTTTTTGTTGGTTAACATTAATGTTACTTAGTTATTATTTTTCAATATATACACACATATTTTGGCATAAATGTGTCTTGACTTTTGGAGCTCATAGAGTTGGACCTGTTTCACCAAGTCTGAATTTGACTCCTCTTTATATCTGCAGTGTATGTGCAATGTGGGTATATTTTTCAGGCTAATATGCGGCCTCCCTGTTTGCACCTGCATTTTTGTACCCCAAAAATGAATTATATGCAAAAATTTGAGCAGCTTCCCCTCCAGCTATTCAAATTATTGTAGCAGTTCATTGCCCAGATGACATTTGTTCCTGGTGAAGGCAGGCTATGCTTCTGAGAATGCACTCCACAGTATTTTTTTTAAATCAAGTTTAGAAAGAAGTGTTCACATTTTGTCATATTTACAAACATTTAATATTTTGTTTTATTTGATTTCTTCAGCACTTATACTTGGCTCTGGTTCATTACACTAATTAGGGGAAAAAAGTACAGTCTGTACAAAATTTTAAAACTTTAATGACCTTTTTATATAAATAACAACAATAAACTAGTCCCCTCTGATGATTATGATCAGTCAAATACCATAAAGCATCAACAAGCTCACAGAAGCCCCATCACTTAAACACTTATTTTCCCAAACATAACCAGTGAAAAAATTGTGTTTAACCTATATTTTTTATATTTATAATTAACTATCGTACAAATTGAGACAACTTTATAAAATAGTGTTACAGTATTAGTAGCTTATGTCGACTAACATGTCAACAATTTTTTTTTCCAGGGTTTCTGTGATGAGGTTAGTAAGGAGTGCACTTGTACTCTGAACAGGAATTGTTTTGTTGGGTCCCATATGTATTTTATCTAAGCAGCTTCTGTACTGCATCAAATGCGCACAATTCAAAAGTAAATATATATTTTTCTAACTGCCAGCCCTGTCAGCTCCGCCTGGGAGCTGAGTGTTAAGCTGGCCCTTTTCTTGTTCAAGTATCATCATTATTAATTATAACTTGTGTTCATGTACCTCATTTTCCCAGATGCCATAGAGGCTGCTCTATAGGTCTGAGAACCATAAGACGAGGACGAGATGATAATTTTTGTACCGTCTCGTCACACTGTGGAAGCCTCCTTTAAGGGAGTATTTTGGGAGGCAGCTGGTTGTGGAGGAAGCCTGGGCTAGATGGCACCAATGGAGCCACAATGCCAGAGAGTTGGGAGAGTGATAGGAGGAGCAGAAAGGGCTTGTATGGAGTCACAGGGCCTCTGTATGCTGTCTCTGGTCTTCTGCAGAGTCTCCACTATGTATCTTAGCAAGTATCTGGGGAGTGCGAGAGAGAATCCTCTATTCATTCCACAGTGGAGCAATCCCCACTCCTCTCTCCACCCCAGTGGAATGATATAGGGAAAACCTCTGAATTTTTTTCTCCCTCTCTCCAGGTTGTCCCAAGGAAAGAGTAGTCTATACCGTAGTGTATAATTATATTGATTCAAGCCGTACCAGCTCATTCTCCTTAGCTGTATTGGCTCTTTGGTGCTAATATCAATAATCATTTATTGTTATTGGAAGTAATCCCAATATGACTCAGAGTGCACACAGGAAACTGCTATATGGAGTGAGAAGTTGCAGTAATCACTTTTCTGAACATAGCCATGTTTCAAGAGGTTATTTTGTCACTACTGGAATTAAGAGGGGAATTAATTTGAAAATAATAATTAAAAATGATCCCCCAGCCTTTTAAGCCATTTTTTGTTTTGATTGTATCAAGGTTAGTTCCAATGCTGGCTAATGAAAAATATTATGAATAATGTCTCCATCCCAAACATCTCTGGAGCTCTTTATTGAAATGCTTTAGCACTATACAACAAAAGTCCACAAAGCTGTTCCTCTAGGTACAGAATCCAGATCCGTGATTATAAACACTACTGAATCTTATTTACTTCTGCTTCTGAATAGGGATCCAACGAAGGACTATATCTTATTTTTTATGGATGTGTAATTATTCAGAGGACTACATTTTTTGTAATATTTCAAGTCTTGTTTATTAATTGTACACAAGTTTCTATGGAAATGTTAGCCCAAATATGTACTTCAAATAAGTGTTTCACGTGGATAATTTTTCCTACACTGCATCTCTTACCTTGTATGCACAGTTTTGCTGTATTAGAAATAGCATTTTACATCCTTACATTTGTTTTGTTTACAGACTGGTGAACAAATCCATGTCAATCTCCCATTGTCTCAGCAAGTTTCTAATGAGAGTAGGCTCTCTATGTCCGAATCTGTCTCTGAATTCTTTGATGCACAGGAAGTGCTTTTGTCGGCAAGCTCATCAGAAAATGAGGTAGGCCACGGAAGTTATCATGTGCTCTTTGTCAATAATCTTAATAACCATGGATCAGATTGTATAAGACAACAATTACCAAATGAAACTTTGACCCTAATTAGGAAATGTTCTGTAAGTAGCATTGACAAGTAAACCTGAGACTCTTAAGTGTTCCATGGAGAGCCACAGCAATTAGAATTATTGTGTAGAAGTGCAGTGTATTTGGTATATATCCTTGCTAGCCAATGTAAATCTCCACGTAAGGGTAAGGTGGAAGGGATCCATAATGTGTGTCTGTGGGTGGCCACTAATCTGGATGAAACCATCTGAATTTAAAAAAAAAAATTACCCAAAGTCACTGTCTGTGACTGGTAGTATCTGGAAAACTGGGCAAGGGGGTTGTTCAAATTGCAAACTAAAGCAGACAGGAATAGTTTAGGCCACAGAATAATGCTGCCATCCCTAACTCTCCTGGGTTGTTCCAGATGTTTACATAGCGTTTGGAATGGTGTGCTGAGGATTTCCACTGCAGAATTCTCCCATGCTTGCATGAGTGGCATGTGGGACTTCCCTTTATTTTTTCCTCTGTTTGTGCTGTACAGAGTCTCTAAATCCCCTACTGTGGTTTTTGTGGATAATCATGTGCTTTTAACTATGGCTTTTTAAAAGTGCTATTGTAGAATTTCTAAATGGAATCACTTCATCTTTTCAAATACTTCTCTACCCCGATATAACGCTGTCCTTGGGAGCCAAAACATCTTACTATGTTATAGATGAAGCCGCATTATATTGAACTTGCTTTGATCCGCCGGAGTGCGCAGCCCCGCCCCCCCAGTGCGCTGCTTTACCACGTTATATCCAAATTCGTGTTATATCAGGGTAGAGATGTAGCATCCCTGTTGAATCCTGAGCCCTTGGTGATAAAGTTTGCATCCACATTCTTTAAGAGCTACAACAATCCTCTTCTCTCCAGCCCCCTGTTGTTACCTTGCCTGCTGTTAAATTGCATTGCACTTGTTCACCTTTTCAGGCTTCACTTTCCTAACCCTGCACTACACAACTCAAGGAAAAGTGATTTCACACTTCAGGGGAGGGAGCAACATCCTGTTGTTACATAGCCACTACCTGATGTGAAAGGATTGGGAACAAGTGGCAGATTTCTTGCCCTGAACACCCAAGCTCCCTAGGAGAGCAGTAGCATCTTTGCAGGGTGCTGATTCCTCAGATTTCTCAAGACTACCAACTAGCTCAGAGAGTGAATTCCTCAGCTGGATGTTTCCATAGTTGGTACCTTGAAATTAAAATAAAAAACCAATGATTTCAATCCATTAAAAGCATATAAGAACGCTCAAGTATCAGAGGGGTAGCCGTGTTAGTCTGGATCTGTAAAAGCAGCAGAGAATCCTGTGGCACCTTATAGACTAACAGACGTTTTGGAGCATGAGCTTTCGTGGGTGCATCTGACAAAGTGGGTATCCACCCATGAAAGGTCATGCTCCAAAACGTCTGTTAGTCTATAAGGTGCCGCAGGATTCTCTGCTCATATAAGAACACTGTTGCCCCTTAGGATGCGTAGACAAATAAGACCTTCAAATTGTTTTCTGAAACCAGCAGCTGCAGGTTCTACTTCAATCTCAGTCGGAGCATCTGTTGTGAGGAGACTTAAATGTTAACATGACACAGACTAAAGCACCCCTGAAGAGAAACACAGGACACTTAAAACTCTTTTTTGTGTTCTACTTCCCACTGCCACATGAAAGGCTGGAACTAGCTGAGAGTAAAAGCATCTTTTAATAAAAGAAGAAAATAGCTAGTTTCTCTATTAAAGGAAATTTGAGTGCCAGCTGAAATAACTTCATAGGCTTCACAGTGGAGATCCCACAGCTCCACCAAGTGAAACACATTCTCGGCTGCTGTCAGATTTAGCAAAGGGAACAAATCTCTAAAGATAGTAAATGTGCAAAGGCCTCCGGTGTTTTTGTTATTTATCTCAAGCGAGCTGCTGGGTACTTAGCTCTTCGGAAAATCTGCCCTTAGTTTAAAAAAAAAAGACTCTTTTCTTTAACTGTATTATTGGACTTGCCCTCTAAATAAATAGTTTATTTTAGCCCCTTTTGTAGACAGGAAAAACCATAATTTTATTCCTTACTCTGCCTAATCTCAAGACCCTGGATTGCAGTAAGTGTTTTCAGTCCCCAAGGACTGGCATCTATAACCTAAGCTGCTCAGAGGAGGTTCCTCCAGAAACCATCCCTCAGCTAATGTAATTGTTTTCAGCACTTTGAGATCTACAAATGAAGAGCACTAGAAAAGAGCTAGGTTTTATTATTATTACTGTTATTATTTTAAACTGAAAGTCTTTTAATTTTATAATTAGAATAAACCTCTCCAAGGAGCACAAATGAATGTGCAACGCTTGGGAGCTTCCTGCTTCACTGAGCACCTTGCCTGTGCTGCTGTCACCTAATACCAAACCACCTTGTTGTTGTACTGTATTCATTGTGATGGTAGGCAGGAAAACCAATTCTTACGTCATTCACCCCAGTGAGGAGCTCTTTTAGTTAATATCTGCCGACCAATCTATACAGGGAGAGTTGAGAAACCAGGGAATGCCTGACAAAAATCAATTCATTTATTCAAGGGGAAAATATTTATGAAATAACAATATAGCTAATTTTTTTTCCTTCTCTCATTCGTGTGTGTGCGTGCGCAGACACACACCCCCATGATTAATGTTGAGGAACCCAGAAAGTGACTGGGAGGATGCTTAACAAGTTTTTGTTCCTGTTCTACAATAAAAACCATTCTGCATATGTTCTTGTCATAGGGCAGTGTGAGGCATTTTACAAGTTCAGGACTGGCCAGTTTATTTGGGTTTGGCGGTACCCAATAAGGGGCATCATGCCAGAGAAGTTGGATCATTGGCTAATTGGAAGTGAGACCTACTCAGGAATAGTGGGAAGAGCCAGTCCCAAACCTCCCCTCTACCTCCCTTGCAAAGAACCGCTTCCTCCCTTGTTCTTCTGCCCCACTTCTCTGTTTCCTGGTGACAAGTCGTGTCCCTAACTCATGGACATGAGAAGCAGGGAGTGGATAGCTCTGAGTACTGTGAGCAACTGTAGAGTGGAGGAGCTCCTGGTACAGAGCCCATAGCAGCTCCATCCCAGTGATCAGGCTGGTGGGAGAGATCAGTTCTGTGTAGAATGGAGTCTCTGCCTGTGCAGTGGACACTTTCAGCACCTGTGCTAAGAGGGGGTTGGCCTTTACTAGCAGGTAACCAGGGAGGACTTAGGGAGGTGACTGGGGACAGGGAGTGGGGGAGAGAAGAAAGATGAGTTTTGTACATTCCCATCTTTTGTCTTAGAAGATTACATTCATGTTGAGGGTTAAACTCCTCTCTTGTGTTGTGGCATTCTGTGGATGCCACAACTATATTGCTCTGCTGCTGTCTGCCCAAAAGACAAGTAAGTGGGTGATGCTGCTATTACTTTAAAAAGTCAAGTTCTGCCCTGGGCTGAGCCATGTGTATTTATTGGGAAGAGGGGGTATGGAGCCTATTACTTCCAATGTCCCCCTGAAGCAAGTGGACAGAATCTCTATTACAGCTGTTCAGGAGCACACCGTGGGTAGGACCTGGCCTCTGTCCTGGCAGGGATACATGCTGCTATCTAGCATGTTTAGCTCCCAAGGAATATGTGCTACTATCTAGCATATCTAGCATGGTTAGGCTCCCTGCTGAATAGCACATATGCTATGCCTTGCACTGGCAGGATGGCTCTTTTTATCAGCCACATGCTGGCACTTTCTATTCCCCCAGCCCATGAGTCAATGAGGGCAGGATTTCATAATTATCTAGTGTCAGTTTCTCTCTAGCACAACAGTCTTTTAAAATAGAGAAGATAAAATGTTAGTCTTCATGTGGAGGTTGGTAAGTTACAGTGTGCCATATGTGCTCAGATTTATTTGAGAAGCTAATTCCTTCCTTCCTTCCCACTTTCTCTGTGGAGCTAGTAATGTGGGGGATTACAAAGGAACACAGAACAGATGCTGATTTACTTCTCCTGTTTTATTCTTGACAAATCTGAATTACAGTTAGGATTTTTGGAGATATTAAAAAGTTAAGCATCATAAGGTATTTTGGGTGATGAAAAATGAATGTCTTCTTAAATGACCCTTAACAAATATGGGTCCAAAAAGAATGCTTCCTATCCAAGAGCATAATTTTGTTTTGGTTAGCTTGCTGTATGCCACAGAATAATGTAATTATATTTTCTCTGTGTGTATTAAAGCTTTAAAAATATTGCTTATTCAGTTTGGTAGGATTTTTTTAACCATTTCTCTCTCACCTTGAAGGGCCATGGGGGCCATATTAAAAATACCTTGACTAATTCTTTAAATATTTTAGTCTATTTAGAACACAGTAATGAAGTGATCTTGTATACTTGCCATGTTTTCCCTCCATCTTTTCGGCATTATTGGCTCACTCATGGCAGAGTGTGCCAATGTACTGTACCTTTCACCAGGAAAACTCTCAATTATTCGGCACAGGATGCTACAAGAACAATGTGGGCAGGGTTCTCCATCTGGAGAATAGAATCCTTAATTCAGTTTCTAGCTCTACCAGGTGTACAATGTATTGCTACCATCTCCCTCTGGATCAGCTACATAGACCTGAACGTATTTCAGCATATTTTATAACATTTAAGCTTTGATTATCTGAAGTCACACTAATAATATATGTCTGACAATCATTACTTTGCAGTGTTCATGCATTGTGTAGTATTTTGGAATTTTCAACTGTTTAGAAAAAGAAAATTTTGTATGGAAAGGCCAACACAGAAGTTTTTTAAAAATAATAATTTGCAAAATAACCCAACACTGATACCAGCTGAATGGCAAATGCAGCTTCAAAATCAGGAATTACTGTTTATATAGCTTTGGTGTTCCTTGAGCTGTGATTTATTTTGTGTTCTACAGGATAGAAATATACTAATTAAAGAGAGCTTAGCAGGCAGGTTAAGCCTAAAATATAGTATAAATAACTGTTTGTTAAAAACCTAACATCAGTAATAAAGAATGAGTGCGAGTGTGTGTGAGACAAGGTGGGTGAGGTGATATCTTTTATTGGACCAACTTCCGTTTGTGAGAGAGAGAAGCTTTTGAGCCACCCGGAGCCCTTCTTCAAAGTGTGTGTGTGTGTATGGAACTATACACTATGTTGTGATTCTACTTGCTGTGACACTGGATCAGCCTGGTGCACACAGTACAATACATCTCAAGTGGCCTGGTCCAGAGAGCAAACCTTGATGCTCCCTTTCCACTTCGCCTTTGAAAGCTGACTGGCTTTCTAATGTCTCCCTAATGGCACATGTCCTGAGCTCCCCATTGTTCAGCTAAATGTTTCAGCCCCCAGATTACAATGGCACTGGGTTCTACAGCACAGTGTACTAGACAGGAAAACTGAAAACAGAAAATTAACCCCAGGGCTTGGTTACGTATGAAGTGGAAACTTAGCCATTCTGAAGCAGTATGGGAAAAGCTGTGCTGCATTACTGCTAAGTGATCCATCGTGCAATTCCATTGTCTGCAGATAACAAACACTTTCCTGCCAAGCTAGCAGGGCATTTAATGAGTTAGCAAGTGGAAAGGTAAGTTTAGGAGGAGCTACTAGCCTTTTATTTACAAGTGTATGCAGGGCACAGACATATTTCTACCCTGAACCATACTTTGATGATTGTTATGAAGTGCTCTGAAATGCCTACTTGCAATATAAGTTAGGAAGATTGATTCTAATCTTTAAGGACCAGACAGCATTTTGTGTTGCCTGCATGATCAACTAGTGAGATTGTGAGACACATTTTTTAGAACTGCATGTATAAAATTACATTTACAGGTTTTTTTGCATGCCCAATTACTGTGATTCCGAACTCCAGGTGAGATGTGTGTACCATTCATACTAGTCATATATATATGCGTATGCCTAGTATGAATGTATAGAGATCTAATTAGCTATTTCCATATGCAGTTACCACACTTGTGCACCCAGTCTTGCCCTGAATGACTGCTGTGTATTGTACAGCTGTGTATTGTACTGTGTACTGCATTGCACAGCAGAAGAAATTGCTTCTATTTTATTTTTTAAAAATGCTCAAAATCTAAATGAAATTTTATGTTTCAAGCCAAACACATTTTTTGGACTTTTCAGTTCACCAAAAGCTTCAAAAAATTTTTTGTTTTGAGTCTGCCTAGAAGTAATTTTTTTGTTTTTGTTTTTTTTGTTTGTTTGTTTTTTGGGGTTTTTTTGGAACTACCAGAAAACCAGAAAAATCAGTCATTCACATAGCTCTAGTTATAACAGAAGTAAAGCATTTAGAATATATTAACCCGGCAGCATCCCTTTGTCACTACCAGACTTCCTGCTTCAGGACAGTAGTAGTAAAACAGTGGTTTTGGGTTGTGCTATGACATTTAAGTGTGAGCAGGAAATACAACAGTGTCACAGCAGCAACTTTGGTGACTTGAAATGGAAGGAAATAAAATAGGTCAAATTATTCTAAAAACTGGCTTGAACTCCCGATTTGAAATTCCTTCATCTGTTGGAGTGATGTTAGCAATAGATGAGTTTAAAATGAGAGAAGTAATACCTGTGTTCATTTTTATTTTTCATTGTACAATACCTACCTGTGCAAAAAAACTCAGCAAATATATTACATTTATTCATACATATATATACACACACACACATGCAAAAACCTAAGTGAACAGGTTGTTCCATAACCTGAAAGTCAACAGATCTGGACTCTGATGGACGACCAGGGAAAGCAGATTCCAGAGCTTGAAGGCTGTGTACTGCAAAAGCCATGTCTCCAATCCTAGTATTTGAAAATTAGGGCCTGTTAGCAAAAGAGTCTCAGCTGACCTCAGGTGTTGAGGTAAACATAGGGAGAAAGATGTGTCAGTAGATGAAGATGGACTGTATTAGCATTTTTGCTCTTTTATGGCCTGATCCAACTCCACTGAAGCTAAGGACTCCTGTTCTATGTAGGTGCTTATACCACACTCATCACTGTAGTATCTGAGCTCCTTCCGCTACTGCATTAAGCAAGGTGACTAACCTCTATTAAGTGTTGTTTGTTCTCTTATCCTCTCCCTACGGGGAGACTTCAACAGGGATGAGCGTGGACACACGAAGGGTGAACAAAGTCTAAGAGTCATAAGTGAAATAAGTTTGAAGGTCTTTGGCTTCGTAACAATTAAGGAAAATTCAGTGAGCATAAATTTCTCTTGGTGCTATTAGGTGATTAGTTCTTTGCACATGCAAACTGAATCAAACCTGGTAGATCTGATTTTAGCTCTGCCAGGCTAAATGTGGTTCCTTTGAATGTTTGTTTTGCTTAATTTATTTGTGTTTTTATTGTATAATTGATTTCCTGGATTGCATTGACTAATTTTTTAATTTTTCTTCTTTAGGCTTCTGATGATGAATCCTATATCAGTGATGTGAGTGATAACATATCTGAGGACAACACCAGTGTTGCAGACAACGTTTTCCGACAAAGTATACACCATATTTTTAAAAAACTTTAGAAAATTACATTTGTTTTCCGATCATGAGCCAAATTTACTGCTGGTGTAATCAGGCACAATTCAGCTGAAATCAATTAAATTGTACCTGCAATGCAATTCCACTGGTGAATTTGTTCCCATGAATGAATTTTGTTATGTTTTTAAAGGGGGGATTTCAATACAATAATATTTTCTTTCCTCTCCCACCCAGTTCTTAATGGTGAGCTAGCAGGAGGTGCATTCCGGAATGGACGTCGGACTTGTCTCCCAGCTCCCTGTCCTGATACCAGTAATATTAATCTGTGGAATATTTTGAGAAATAATATTGGCAAAGATCTCTCCAAAGTCTCCATGCCAGTTGAGCTAAATGAACCTCTTAATACTTTACAACACCTTTGTGAAGAACTGGAATACAGTGAACTCCTGGACAAAGCTGCTGAAACTGATGATCCGTACGAACGCATGGTAATAAATTTGGTACAGCACAACCTTGTGTATGCGAAAGTTTAGATTTTTCTCATCTTCCCCAGGGGCTCATTTATGAATCCTGCACAGTGTTCCATTTAGTCGTTCCCCTGGTTGTGAGATTTCCAGGAGAAACTGAGACTTTTGGAACCGTAATTCCATCAGCATCCAGATGATGCTGATCTCATCAGAGGCTCCATCTTTCTGAGTTGCATTTGGGTGCTCGGCCCCTGTTCCGCCCCAGGCCCTGTCCTAACTCTGCCCCTTTCCCTAAGCCCCACCCCAGTCCCACCTCTTCTCAGCTCTGCCCCCGTCCCACCCTGTTCCGCCTCCTTCCTCCAAGCACAGCCCACCCTCACTTCTCCCTGTCCTACCCCAGTGCCTCCTGCACACCGCTGAACAACTGATCAGTTGTGGATGGGAGGCGTTGGGAGGGAGGGGAAGGAGCTGATTGGTGGGTCACACCAGCAGGCAGGAGGCGCTGGGGGGAGAGGGTGGAGTTGATTGGAGGGGCTGCCGGTGAGTGCTGAGCACTCACTATTTTTTTTCCATGGATGCTCCAGCCCTGGACCACCAAAGGAGGTGGCACCTATTGGTCTGCAGTCTCTTGGCTTTCTGATTTCTGGATAAAAAGAGGCTGAAATGACATTGCACCAGTTGAGGCTCAGTCCAATGAGGTAGTGAGAGAAAACACCTGAACTAGTTGATGGGGGTTGCCTGCTTCCTCTGTTTGAAAGCTTGTGTCTTCACAGGTGCTGTCTTCCTCCAGGCCCTGGGGGTGCTAAACTCCCCCACTCCACCCCAGGCATTGCCTCCCGCCGACTCCCTTTCCCCAAGCTCCCCCACTCCTCCCCAGGCTCCTGCCCGCCTCTTCTACCCCCTGCTCCACCCCTGCCCTGCCTCTTCCCACCCAGTTCTACCCACAAGTGCGCCCTATTCCCACTCCTCCCCCCTCTCCCACAGTACCTCTTGCACGCTGCAGAACAGCTCATCGCTGCGGGTGGGAGGTGCTGCAGGTGGGGGTGGCTGGCTGCCGGTAGTGCTAAGCACCCACTAATTTCTTTCCATGGGTGCTCTATCCCAGGGCTCCATGCTCTGTTCAAAGTCCCACATCATTTCAGGGTACAAGTCCAGCTATTAGTTATGATATGATAACCCTGAATGATCAAGTTCCTGGCTGGATTAGGCATTTCTCCCTACTCCGACCCCATTTCCTGTAATTACAGTTCATATGGGGATTGGTCTCAGCCCCTAGGATTGAATAAATGGGGATTGGTGGCCATAGGATTTCATTTAAAAGTCCTTGGCTATACAGTTTCCTTCCTTGGTATATCAGTGCTCACTCTGTACATTATTTGTGTAAGATTTTTCCTGAGCTTGAGTGACAGCTAAGTAGTTTGCTGTGGGTACAATAGGCAATGGTGATTATGTATTTGTCTTAGTTTGCTTGCCCATTGTGCACATCACTTACATGTATAGTCTATAGAGAGTGTCTGTAAGTATTACTAAGTTTATACTTCACTAAAAGTCTCACTAATGACTAGGAAGCGCATTGTGATTTTGCAAATTAGTGAGTAAACACCCAAACACAATAAAAAGCTTGGGGATATTATATGTACATTTATTTAGTTGGTGTAGTTTCTTATTAAGGATACCCACACACAAATGTGAACTGTGAGTGAAGGTTGTTAGACTGCGTAGGCCACCAAGGCAAACTGTAAAAAGCAAGGAAATAAGCAGTGATGGCATTCAGCATTCCAGACACACTTTCTTCATCAGTTCTCATTCTTGCCCTCAGCCACCTCTCTTTCTTCAAGGTGCTAAAGATGATGGATTTGTGCCAGCAAGTGCTGCATCCTGCTTGGGACTTGGGGGCAGAACTGGAGAAAGGAGACTGCGACTGGGAGCCAGTGGGCAGGGGTAACATAGGTGTGGGAGTGATGGGAAGGGGAGTGAGTGATTGGATGAGGTGTCGAGTAGGATTGACTGGGTTAGCAGCCTGGCGGGACAGGATGAGACTGGAAGAGGCTAGGCTAGGGAGTACAGATGCAGGAGACTGGGACTGGCTGGGTAAGAGGGATGGGACTGGAATGAGAAGCCTGAAGAATAGAGGGTGGGATTGGTTAGGAGAAGAGAATGGGACTGGGTCAGTGAGCCAGGGGTCGGGGAGAAGAGACATGACTAGGGCAAGGATAGGCTGGAGGGATAGGGCCAGAAGGGGTCATGCTTGGGGGAAATGGGCAGATGAGAGCACATTCCCCTCCTGAGTCGAGAATGGAACCCAAGATTCCTGAGTCCTCTGCTGTCAGCAAATATCTGTGAAACCAACTGGGAAAGTGTCTCATCGCCCTCTAGTGCTGGTCCATTCAGAGGATGACAACCAGCTGCTGCTATCATTTAATCAATTAGCTCAGGTGACAGAGTGTTCTGCGATGGATCTAAAGGTTCCAATTCTGCTCATGAATCATGTGGGTGTCACTATGATGCTACATGATGGAATTTCTGTTTTTGCAGTTTGCTTTTTAAAAAACTAGGAAATTACACACAAAAGACCTGTGATGAAAGAACATTAAGATTGCAAAGTCATGCCCAAGTTAGGAAATAACAAAATTAAGGTTGTCTGTTCTGTTAGACACAAGAAGTGAATTGTAGGAAGGCATTGGAGGCCTTTCAGCACACAGGTGATTTAGCCAGAGACATTATTACAAAGTGGGAGGGTTATCAGCCCAAGTGAAAGAAGCATCCACGTTCTAGGCTATGCCCCAGTTGGGACACCTATCCTTGGTTTAAAGCACCATTAAACTTGGGTGAGAGGGTTTTGTGTGTGGACAGGAGGTGGATTAGGATCAAAGCCTAAATGAACTGTGTAGTGAAGACATATCCTAAGTGAGCACTGTCCGTTCACTGTACACTGAATAAGGCAGGGATCCTGAGGAAAAAAGTAGTATGTGATCACATAATTAAAGACTATATCATAACACACGCATACAGGAAAGCCAAATTAAAGTTGCACAGTTCATGATAAACAAAGTGTCTTGGTCTGAGAATGAACATCACCAGGTAGAAGGTGTCATCTCAGAAGAAAGTTAAACAGAAGATGATAATGGCCATAAAGGAAAACAAATAGTGTCACAGTGTCTGTTGAGAATTCTGATCTTATACACACGCACACTTCAATGATTCAGAGTTCATATGAGACCTGTTACCCCCTCTGTATCATTGCCCCTCGGCAGAGATCAAATTCCCACTGTATATTCTTTGCTCCCTCAGTGAGTTCAGAGAATCAGATTTTGAAGGGACTCACCCATTAGTGAACCAGTCAAAGTGATGCTTTGCTCAGATGCCAGCTGGAAATAAAGGAGGGGGCTCATTTAGAGCTCCATTCGGTCCAGGGAATGGGAGCGAGAAAGCATGAGGGTGGAGATATGTGAGCAGTTGTTGGTGGACGGAAGGTAGCAGAGGTTGAATGAGAACTGGTAAGGCGAGTATAGATGGGGCGTGGAATGACTTAGCTGCTTATTTCCTGCTGGTGAAGCAGCTTGGCAGCAGTAGAAGTAGCTGATGGAATTTGACAGTTCTGTGGACTAATTTTGGCAAACTCAGTTAGTTTATCCTGAATGAGGAGAATATCTTTTTATACATCAGATTGTCCACAGACCCCGAGCAGAGCTCAGGCACAAACGGGAAGGGCAGTCCTGGACCAACTGCAACTCCCCATCCTGCACCATCTGGCCCTAGCCTAAATTACTGCTGCTGAGCAATAGCTCTATTTTAGGCCACTGGTATAAGGTCCCTCAGGGTATGTCTGTACTTTGCAATAAAATACTCACAGCTGGCCCATGTCGGCTGACTAATAGTGAATGAATAAAGGGGCAATTAAATGTTTTTAAATGATAAATTTATTCACACTGCTGCCCACACAATTGACAATGATGAGGGAGCACACCGAGGAATCTTTAGCTGTTTTTCTGTGTTTTAACAGGTTCTCATAGCTGCCTTTGCAGCTTCAGGGTATGCCTCCACTTACTACAGAGCAGGAAGCAAGCCATTCAATCCAGTGCTTGGGGAGACTTATGAATGTATTAGGGAAGACAAAGGGTTCCGATTTTTCTCAGAGCAGGTAAAACCTGTTTCTATGTAAATCTTCATTTCTTTGGAAGCGGAGTGACTTTAATTTTTCTTTATGGTTAAGAACTTGTATTCCCACTGGAGTAAAGAGAGTTGACGTGAAAGTTATTAAATCCAGAAAAAAAATGTACAATAAACTAAAATGATTTATATAAAATATATCCTTTAATGTAGGAGGCTGTAAAATAAAGTTTACTTCATGTTAAACATGCTGAGGCTTTTTGTCTGTTTGTTTTATTGTAATATACAGAACTGAATAGTTTTTAGCTTGAGGTAACTGTCAGTTACACTGATTTTTTAAAACGAAAGACTTCTTTTGTGTTAAACAACTCCTCGCCACTGTAATTTTATTTTTCAGGTTAGCCACCATCCACCCATTTCTGCCTGTCACTGTGAATCAAAGAATTTTGTGTTTTGGCAAGGTATATATTTTAATTCAAAAACCTAAAGATCAAGTTTTTAATAAAATAAAAAGTTTATGATCTCACAATTATTATAATTAGGGATGTAGTTCTCTGGAATTTAGTTAATAGATTAGTTGAGTATCGTTAATATATTAAGTTATTGCTGGCTGTTGCTTTAAAGTATTTCAATTTTAAACTGTAAGGAATGAGGCGATGCAGTATTTTATCATCCATGCCAGAGTGACTTGCATTATGTTTATTTGTTCTGCTGTCTTTATTTAAAAACTTTATACAGAACACACTGTTATCTGTTAGGAGACAAGGGATAGATTAATCTCTCTGATATAAGGTTGTCCCTCCGGAATAACCTTTTTTCTGTCTTCAAAACAGGTTAATGTTCTGTTCAAAAGCGGCAGTCTGGCATAGATCATCTGGTATGCCATTTAGTGGCGTAGATCTCTGAAGGTATAATATTTTGGTCTTTTGTAATTTTCTAATATTTCACTCTATCATTTAGATATCAGATGGAAAAATAAGTTCTGGGGGAAATCAATGGAAATCCTGCCAATTGGAACACTGAATGTGACTTTTCCAAAGTAAGTTACTATCTTGTTTCCTTTGGCTATGTTTTTTTGTTTGTTTTTTAAATCTAGGAAGATGCTTTTCCTTCTGAGGGCTGAATGGATTGTGGTGAGGGAGTAGAGACCCCACATGATTAGCAGCTGGGAGTATGTGAGCTTCCTGCTCTGATCTCCCATTACAGATGAGGTACTGAAGCACTGCTAGAGCCTTAAGGCTCAGTCAGGCGCTTGGAGGGAAAACCCAGGAACTCTCTAAAAGCATTCCACTGGTAGAGGAGAATAGATGCATGTTAGGAGGCACACTAACTCCATACCCAGTCGTTGGAATGCTGGGCTGCCCAGAGCAAATCTGTTAAATACTGTGTCGGCAGCTGGTGCTCTGTCTGCAGTAGGGCTCTCAAGGGTGCTAATGCTGGGCTCATCTGAACCAGGATTAATACAAGCGGACATGTTTCAAAATCTTTTGCTGTGTAGACAGGGCCATTTGGCTTCCTTCAAATGTAGCCCTCAGGGAGGGGACAGAGGATTTGGTCACAGAGGTAGAGTGGTGTGTGGCCTCCCAAACCCTCAAAGCCTGGGAATCTGCAGATCTTAGACCTTGGCTACACTGGCGCTTTACAACGCTGCAACTTCCTCACTCAGGGGTGTGAAAAAGCACACCCCTGAGCGCAGCAAGTTACAGTGCTGCAAAGCGCCAGTATAAACAGTACCCCAGCGCTGGGAGCGCGGCTTCCAGCGCTGCAAGCTAATCCCCTCGGGGAGGTGGAGTACGTGCAGCGCTGGGAGAGCTCTCTCCTAGCGCTGGCGCCGTGACCACACTTGCACTTCAAAGTGCTGCTGCGGGAGCACTGCCGTGGCAGCACTTTGGAGTTTCGAGTGTAGCCAAGCCCTTAGATCTTGAGTGCAGATCTTAGATCTCTTTGGCAGTACAACTTCCACAGGGAATCTTTCTTACATTTTCCTCCATCTTGTCACAAAGTGGAAGCTAATACCATAAGAACAACATTGCATTCTGCATATATCTATTGGCCTGGCTATCTGACAGGTTGAGAGGGGAGCATGCCATGTATAGCATCAGCTCCCTGGCTCTATTTCCTCCCCCCCAACTCCCCAGGACTGGGGAAGCTCTGACTGCATGGAGTTGCCAGAGGAATTATCAGGAAAGGGGACAATGGGGACAATATGCCACTGAGTTACTGCTCCCCACTTCCTCTCTATTTCAGACCTATTTTACTTGTATTAGTTCCTATTGCTTCTGAGAGAAATACATGATAACCGGGACTCCAGTCCACCACATCATTGTAGATCATGCTGAACTTTAAGTCTAATCCTACTAAAGTCGCTGATCAGGGCCAAAGTGTTCAGCACTACCAGGATTGAGCCTTTAATGCAGGACTTTAGAGGTTCATAGGGCCCCTCATGGTCCCTCTATAAAGGGGTGAATTTCACCAGTGTAGAAAAATTTAGGATTAATGATGGGGAATAATAGTTACTCTGGAAGCCACACTTTTAATGAGCCAGACTACTGAGTCAAACGTTTTTGAGGGATTTCATTGTTTTGGATATGTGATTATCTGGCTGGATTTCACTTTTTGTCAGTAATACTGAAATTTAATTTACATTACCAACTATATATTAACTTTATTCTCAGATATGGAGATTACTATGTGTGGAACAAAGTCACCACCTGCATACACAACATCCTTAGTGGAAGGAGATGGATAGAGCATTATGGAGAAATAACAATCAGAAACACAAAAAGCAGTGTTTGTATTTGTAAGCTCACATTTGTCAAGGTAACTTATGATTTGTCATGCAATGGTAATATATGAAAAAAGTAAGCACAAATTGTCTTACCCTAGACCTGGCTACAGTTTTCTCAGTCTTCTGCTGTTGCCCTAAATTCCTTCTTCCCTGTTCTGTATCATCACCACTCTTTTATCAGGTAAGAGGGCCAATAACAAAACACCACCTAAATTGTGATCTGAGATTTCTGCCGGTATTAACATGTCTCTGTTATTGCTGGACCAGCCCATTTCATGTCAGTGTGTTTCTGTGCCCATTTGATATCAGCAGCACTGACAATAAATTAGTGTTTTTTTAATTTTAAAATGCAAATGGTCAGATTCTGTTCTGTTAAGCCAGTAAAAACCAGAAGGAATTCAGTCCTTCAGAGCAGTTACTCTGGATTTAGACTGTTCTAACCATGATCAGAATTTAGTCCTAAGTTTCTTATCTGTTTAGAATAGTGATGTTCTGCTTCATTGTATTTATATATCCTGGTGATAGTTCTGTATAAAAACAGTAATATGGATCTGCTAGAGCTGAATTTTTTTGTAAAAATAATGAGTTTATCATCTCTGGTGTTGCTACATACACTTCAGTGTCAAAAGGCCCACCTCAGTTGCTGCAGTGATGCATTATAGTTTGTCTCAGGTGAGGACTTAGTCAATGCTTCGGAACCGGACTGTTTAAAGGTAAAAGGGAAGGGAATAGTCATGTCTGAGAAAAGGAAGACATAGAAGAGAATGAAAGAAAGCAAATACAGGGTGCTGTGGGATGAAAGTAGCTTCCTCCCTCCCTCCTCACACAGATTTAGTTAACAGGCAAAGAATTCTCCAATCTTTAGAGTGGCAGTGTCAGCAGCTTAGGCATCTGGGAGAGAAAAAATGTACATCTGATTTTTTAACTTTAAGGAGGGGTGGTCTGTTTGTACTACAGAATGGTGAAGGAATCTGACTGGTGAAGAGGCTATATATTACTAGTGTGCACAGATAATTAAATGAGCTTGAACCCCTTTATAAACAACCAGACTGCTATTTTCATCAGAAAATACTGCTATGTTCAGTAAACATATACATGTCGACGCACCCAGTATTCCAATTTTCTTCGTTTTAAATTGCAGACATTATGGGGATTGGCAGTAGATTGAGATGGGACAAAAGAGAACTTTGATGCAGAATCTGGAACCACCCATCAGTGGCGGATAAAGAAGCATTTGCAATATGTATAGATTCGTATGCAGAAACTTTCTGTGATGTTATTACGTAATCCTTCCTGGAGTGCCGGGAACTGGACTAGATGACCTACTGAGGTCCCTTCTAGTCCTACACTTCTATGATTCTGTTGTTTTCCTATCTATAAAATATTGTGAACCAAACATTTTTCATTGTAATCCATTTGTTTAAAAGTATGTTCAGGTATACAAGGAAACTTTTCCCTAGTTAGTTTTAGAGATGGACATAATGGCTCAGCATATTATGTTGTTCCAGAATATTCCAGGCTGCCATTTTCTGTTTTGTGTTTTAATGTAAGTAATATTCAGTTGGACTAAATTCTAATTCCTGAAGTGCCAAAAATGTGCCTGGTACTGTAAAAAGATACCTAATGATGGAGTCACAGCCCATTAAGACTTTATAATCTAAACAGGGTAGACATCTAATTCTGTATAGATTTGTTGAGATAATTTTTGTAGCAGAACTGCAAAGATTTCACATCGTTATGCATGTCTTCAATTTCAAGAAATTAATAGCCTCTAATTTTTCTTTGTTGGGAATGTGGCTGCAGTTGACTTTTACATGTCACAATATTTAAAAGTATGTAGTGGGATATTGTGATATACAGTGTGACAAGGAAATCAACTTTGTTCACTTTCCTCACTTTGGTACATTTTCAGGTGAATTATTGGAATTCAAATGTAAATGAAGTCCAAGGGGTTGTCATGGACCAAGAAGGAAAGGTGGTGCATCGCCTCTTTGGAAAGTGGCATGAAGGGCTGTACCGTGGGGTTGCACCTTCAGCAAAATGTATATGGAGGCCAGGTAAGAAAATTCTGGTCAACTGAAATCCTTCAGGTGGCTTTAGTCTCACTAAACACTGCTTTTAACCACCCATTTTAAATACAAATTGAAAAACAAAATATACAGCTAGATGAATAACAAGGAATTGGCACAGCAGCTATCAGTATCTTTTATTATTGAATGTAAAAGTATCTAAAAAGAGTGTGTGCTCCATCTCATGTCATTTTTTAGATTTTGCTTCAAATCTGAGGCTAAAATTTGGTTACAGGTATTTAGCATGTTGGGAACATAATCTGTGGAAATAAAGGAAATAATTGGATTTTGGAGTAAGGAAAATGTAAATATTGGCCTTATCTTCCTCTCATACCTGTGCAGATCAGGGTATCTCCATTGGATTAAACAGAATTACATTGGTGTAAAACCAGTATAAGTGAAAGGAGAAACAGGTTGGTTGTGTCACTCCCTTATTGCCCTAATGGTCTGTTTTTCAAAGATAGTGAGCACTTGCAGTTCCCATTGACTTAAGTTTCTTAAAAATTGATTACTTACTTAAAGAGACAGTGTGGGTTCAAACCACCATTACCATGCACCTCCTTACTCTAGAGCAAAGTAGGCAAGTAGCCGTGCCTTTGTGGGTCACAACTGAGAATACCAAATTCAGGACAAACTGCTGAGAAATAGGGCAGATACACCCCAAAACTGCTGGTTATTTTCCCTTAAGATATACCAAACCAGCATTAAAAGTAAACTTCTTTTCACCGCACTGGCTAACAAGAAGTCAAAACAGCAGTTTCCTTAGGCATTCCAGTCCTTGTATCATCACCAAAAACACTAGACTTAATGATGAGTGGTTCCTTGCAACCAGTTTAATCAAATGAAAGGTTCTTCCAATCCCAAAGAACCAGCCACACACCCTGGTCAATATATAACTCAGATCTTACCCAATAAACACGATTATTTTAGCATCTAAAATCTAAAGGTTTATTGAAAGAAAGAAAGAAAGAAAGAAAGAAAGAAAGAAAGAAAGAAAGAAAGAAAGGTGAGAGTTAAAATTGGTTAAAGGAATCAAATGCATACAGTAATTACATAGTTCTTGGTTCAGGCTTGTAGCAGTGATGGACTAAACTGCTGGCTTAAGTCAAGTCTCTGGTTGCTTCCAAATCATTGGAAGGACCTCAGTCCCTTGGTTAGAATGCTCCCGTTAGTATAAGTACATAGTTCAGAGGTTTGAGCAGGAAAGAGGCTGGAGTAGGAAAGAGGCAAAGTGGAGATGTTTCCAGGGCTTTTTATAGCTTCTGCCATGTGGAGGGAAAGCCATTGTTTCAAACAAAGGAATGGTGTCCCTAGCCTCTGTTTTTCAGAGGGTGGAGATAGATAGCAGGAGAGAGATCTCTTGATCATTACCTGTTAGATTCACTCCCTCTGGGGCACCTGGCATTAGCCACTGTCGGCAGACAGAATACTGGGCTGGATGGACCTTTGGTCTGACCCAGTATGGCCATTCTTATGTTCTTAACAAAGCCCTTAGCACAGCTAGTGGAAAACTGGGTAAAAGATGGAGTTTGGAGTCACCTGGGCAAGTCACATGTGCCTGCATAATTTCACTTAGTCATAGCTGGAAAGTCCATTAAGTGTAGATAGGTATCGCCCGTGGTCCATTGTGAATTAAATGTTCCTTGTTAAGCCACTTGATTTGAATCGTCCCTCCAAGACGTGCAGGATAAATACCATGTGGGTATTACCCCAGGACCAAAAATATGAGAAATCCAGGTATAGAGCCAATACGCATAACTTGAAATACAAAAATGATACATGCATAAAGATAGCATAATCATATTCAGTGAATCATAACCTTTCCATAGACATCTTAAATGCCACATTTTGTGCAAAATTTGTTGCAATTATATAAGAGTGATGGCAGCAATGATCTACATGGTCATCTTTTATCAGATAACATCACAGAGTATATAACAGTCCCTATTCTTATTTGATGGCATTTTACACCCACTTCGTACTGATGGAGAGGAGATGTAGGGAAATAGTGAATCATGCCTTATGAACCTATTTAGGTACCAACATTTGGAGGGAGACCCAATACATTTGCTTTTGTGGAGATTCTTCTATTTTTAACTTGAAAGAAGAGATATTTCAGATATTTCCCAAAAGGAAAGAAAGATTTTAAAAGTCTTGATCTGTTATGTACATAACTGTACTATGTAATAAGTTACCATTAATATTAAATGAAAGATGTTCTACCTGGAAAATAATATTTGATACATTTTAAAATGATATCAAATAAAGGAATTAGAATGTATAAATATTTTATTGGCTGTTATAGCTTTATACATTCATTGGGCTCTATGTATATGTTTATAAAAAATAGTAAAATAAGCATTTTCTTTCTCAAATATGTTTATACAGGCTCCATGCCAACCCACTATGAACGTTATTATGGCTTTACAAGGTTTGCTATTGAACTCAATGAGTTAGATCCTGTATTGAAAGATATTCTTCCAACAACAGATGCACGATTCAGGCCAGATCAGAGGCAAGGAATCTCATTTATATGTTTAATATTTATGATTGTTTTATGGCAGAGTTTGAACCCCAGCATTGAATTTTGCCCAGATCTGCACTATAATATGTGCTATGCCTTAGATTCTGCTGGAAAAGAAAATATTAAATATTATGGTAAAAATCTTGGCTTATCCAGCTCAGGAAGGGGAAGCATACAGAGATCCTGGTGCTATGGGAATTCTTCTGGCAGAGGCAGAATTCCAGAAATTTCCAGCAAATACATACTCTGGCATGTCCTTTCCTACTCCCATGAAGAGAAGCAACGTTTGGCCATTGGTAGTACTTGCTGTTGGCAGTATCATATGACAGCTGGAGAGATGCACATGCCTTAGTATAGCTCATGCATATGTAGCTGGTGAGCCAGCATATCAGTGATTCTTGTTTCTTAGCATTCTCTTGCAAACTAGGAAAGGATCCTGTCCAGTTGTTTGTGCAGAGAATAGGGGCTTGCTCTGAGGAACTGAAGAGGTAAACAAGACTAAGAAATTATATTTCAGACTCCGAAGTATAAATTAAATAATTTTACTATTTCTTTTTTAATGGGCTCTGGTCTTAAAGCAGGTGCATAGAACTCAGTAGCTCTTTTCAAGAACAAAGAGCTTTTTAAGGCTGCTGGCCTTGTTTTCTGGGGTGAATATTCTTCTGGCAATGTTATTACAGAATATGCTTTTACAGAAGATGAGATTGTATATTTACTAAAAGATCCGTTGTTATTTGTATAGACTTTTGGAAGAAGGAAATGTAGAAGCAGCAGCCACAGAAAAGCAAAGAATAGAGGAACTCCAGAGAAGTCGAAGGCGAAACATGGAGGAGAACAACATTGAGTACAAACCAAAATTTTTTAAGTGAGTAAAGCAATTTCAGTAATAAGTCTATAATTTGTTTTCTGTGCAGCCATCAACATAAGAAGACAACGCAGAGGGCATCTGCCTCTTAAATAGGCAGGCCCAGAGTAGTATAATAAAGAAGTGAAAAGATGGAAACAATCCAATTTCAAGAAATACTTTCAGAGTGCTGAGTCCTATCTGAGACAATTGTAACATATTTTTAAATGAACTAGGAAGCCGACGGTCCCTGTTAGTCCACAAGAGAAGTAAGACATAGGCAACAGCCTTACAAATTTTCTTCATATCACCCTGCCAATGTGCCTCAAGTTTAACAGTGGAGAAGGAAGTTCCAGAGGGAATGTGTCAACTCATGTTTGTCCTAAATTTAGCTGTGTATTTAAAAAAAAAAAGTGGTGGTGGAGAAGGTTTAAAATGACTTGAACAGAATTTTTAAGGTAGTTTTTCAAATTGTATTACTCTGGTTTTTGTTTTGTTTTTGTGGGGAAAGGTCGTGCGGTTTTTTTGTTTGTTTGTTTTAATTAAAATATTCCCTTAACTGGTGAAACTGATTGGCATAATTTTATTGTAGGAAATGAGTGAAATGCAGAAAGGAAACGAACAGCATAAATGGTGGAAGTAAATTAGGCTCCCATCTTGCAATCTGGTCTACATGGTTGGACCCATACACATACACACACACAGAGTCCATTGAAGTCAATAGGGCTTCACATGGGTGCAGGGTTGTATGAATCAGATGGTAGAATTGGATACTTAGAAGTTCTAAAATGCCTTCACTTTTAACACTTATGAAATTGTTTTATTTTTAAATTGCTGATGTTTATGCTGTATCCTTTTAAAATAGTAAATCAAACCTTTATTAAGACAATTTTCATCTGGGTTTGTTTTGTCTTTTTTCTTTTTCTTTTTCTTTTTTTTTTGCTTTTGCAGAAAAGTTATCGATGCCAATCAAAGAGAGAGCTGGGTTTCTAATGACACCTATTGGGAACTGCGAAAGGATCCTGGCTTTAGTAAAGTAGAAACCCCCATACTCTGGTAAACTGAGAATGTAGATCTAGTAAACATATCACTCTCTGAAGAAAAAATTAATAACTATGCACAATATGTTTCTTATAGCTAAGTGTGGTTTGTGAGTCTACAGAAAACCTAGCATTCGCTTTTATATTCATCTTTATAATGGACTTTCGAAAGTGCATTAGACCAGGTCCCTGACCACTTTTGGACCCTTTTTATTTTGCAGCAGCCATTTAAAAATAACCTTTAAAGTTTCATGTATTAAAAATGCAAAACAAAGGAAGCAGATTCGTTATCCAAAGTTGCTCGGAAGAGGTTGTAATACACAAAACTGCAACTGGTGCTTAAAACAGACATTGAGAGTAACAACAAACAAACAAAATGAAAGAAAAAACATTTTGTTTTAACTTATTTTGTTAAAAACTCTTGTGTTACAATAGTCTTATCATTTCCGGCTTGAGGCTAGTCCTTTAGGGTATGTCTACGCTACGGGATTATTCCGATTTTACATAAACCGTTTTTGTAAAACAGATTGTATAAAGTCGAGTGCACGTGGCCACACTAAGCACATTAATTCGGTGGTGTGCGCCCATGTACCGAGGCTAGCATCGATTTCCGGAGCGTTGCACTGTGGGTAGCTATCCCATAGCTCCCGCTGTCTCCCCCTCCCTTTGGAATTCTGGGTTGAGATCACAATGCATGATGGAGCAAAAACAGTGTCGCGGGTGATTCTGGATAAATGTCGTCACTCATTCCTTCCTCCGTGAAGGCAATGACAGACAATCATTTCGCGCCCTTTTTCTCTGGATTGCCTTGACAGACCCATAGCATGGTAACCATGGAACCCGTTTAGCCTTTTTTCGCTGTCACCGTATGTGTACTGGATGCTGCTGACAGACGCGGTACTGCAGTGCTACACAGCAGCATTGATTTGCCTTTGCAAGGTAGCAGAAATGGTTACCAGCCCTATTGCACCATCTGCTACTTTAGAAATTGACGATGACGGTTACCAGCCATATTGTACCACCTGCTGCTGTCATGGGTGCTCCTGGCTGGCCTCGCTGAGGTTGGCCGGGGGTACATGGACAAAAATGGGAATGACTTCCCAGGTCATTCCCTTCTTTATGTTTTGTCTAAAAATAGAGTCAGTCCTGCCTAGAATATGGGGCAAGTCTACTAGAGAACCAGAGAGCACAGCTGCTCTGGGTCAGAGCCGCAGACATCCCACAGAAATTATGAGCTGCATGCCATTCTAGGGGGTGCCCCTGACAACACCGCCCACCTGTTTCTCCCCCATTCCACACCCCTTCCTGGGCTACCCGTGACAGTGTGCTCCCATTGTGATGATGAAGTAAATCAAAGATGCAGGAATGAAAACACTGACTTGTTTAGTGAGATAAAAATGGGGGAGCCAGCCTCGCAGCTGCTACGATAAGTCCAGTGCAGGACATTTTAAAGGGTGGTAGGGAGAGTAGCGCAGCCTCCCGCTGCTGGTAGATAGTCCAGGGAAGTACAGAATCTTTTCTTTAGACATGAAAGGGGGAAGGGGAAGGGCTGGTGGAGCTCAGGGCTCCAGTTGCTATGATGAGGAGGTTACTACCAGCATGTTTGTCATAATGCCAGAATGACAGGGAGTCATTTCCAGTTTTAACCCATCGGCCCTCCCGGGCTGACCTCACCGAGGCCAGCCAGGGAGCACTCACGGGCTGATGATGGTTTATCCAACATTTTGTAGCCATCTGGCCCAGTCAGGAAACGGAAGGGGAGGGCGGAAGTGCTGCAGTTCAGCACTGCACTACCAGCAGCAGGGCAGTAGATCATAACGTGACACTGGAAAAATGGCAGAAAAGATTTTTTCCTTTCTTATCACGGGGGGGAGGGGGCAATTTGACGACAATATACACTGAACACACCCGGAACACATGTTTATTGACCCTTTAGGTCTTTGGAGCTCCAGCCAAGAATCAATAAATGCCCGCCCTTTTTTTTTCTGTTGAAAGAACTGTGGGAATAGCGGAGTCCCTCAGTACCACTACCCTCCCTTCCTTTCCATGAGTCGTCCATTTGAATTCTTTTGGCTTTCTGTTAGGCTTGTCACGCAGCACAGTGTGAGGTCCCTGCTGCGGCCCTCTGTCTATCAATAGCCTGGAGATTTTCAAATGCTTTTCCAATTTCGTGCCCTCTGTAACGGAAGCTCTGAGTAGAACAGGATATTGTCTCTCTCCATACAGCGAGTACAGAGATTCCGAGTATGATTCCGTACGGTCCAGACTGGAGGCTCTTTTGATTTGGGAATACTGCAATGGCCACCCATCGATACAAGCTCCATGGCCTGGGCCAATACAGGAAAATGAAATGCAACACCGGTTGCAGGGCTTCTCTTTTCCTGTCTCCGAGCTGGCTATTGCCATCCGAGTTCAGATTGCTTTCCAGAGCGGTCACAATGGTGCACTGTGGGATACTGCCCGGAGGCCAATACTGTCAATTTGTGGCCACGCTAACCCTAATCCGACATGGCAATACCGATTTCAGCACTACTCCTCTCATCGGGGAGGAGTATAGAAATCGGTTTAAAGAGCCCTTTCTTTATATCAATATAAAGGGCCTCGTTGTGTGGATGGGTGCAGGGTTAAATCGGTTTAATGCTGCTAAATTCGGTTTAAATGCGTAGTGTAGACCAGGCCTCAGTGTGATGTGCTTGGAGTGGCCTTGTCAAAAAGACATAATGCTTTTCTGGAAGCTGTTTCCATTCACACGCCATTGTTCATGCCTTAAGGAAAACATGAAGATATCCAATAAGACATTTTAAAATATGTATTGTTAGGCTTGTGTGAGCGGCAGATTTTATTCATATTCGGAATATTGGCCATCATGTATTATTAAAAATAAAATCCACCTAAATGGATGAGAAGGGAAAGTGACCTGCTGTACATGCTTTAGCTTTGCGAAGCTGGTTGTGTAATCAGACTCAAGCAGGAAAACTAGCTAACTTTGTGACAGCTTTGGTAAATGCATCTGGGTTGCTAGTCAGAAAATTCATATGCAACATGCCCAATGCTGTGATATATTTATCATATGTGCCATTGATTTGACATGGCCTCGCACTTTCTCACATTTCCCCATAACTGTTTATACAATTAGAATTCCTTGTAGCTTTGCAACAATGTTAGAAACACAGAAAGATTTCACAGGAAGTTTTCTCTCCAGAAGTAGGATAGCAATATAAACATAACAGGCACTTTCTGTCATGCACGCCATATACTTTACTGGTCTGTTTGTCTGTGCCCACTCCCAACTTGAATTTCTTAGCTGAATTTGTTTGGGGGAGGAGTAGAGGCACTCACGCATGCTGCGTTAATGGCTTTTTGTATTGTCAAAATAATTTTTATGCAAAATTAATTTTGAGTTTTTCATAAAGTGATTTTGTAGTTTTTGTTTAAGAAACAGGAATTTTTATGCCACAGTTAAATGTCTATGGAAGGAGGCTGGGCACTTTCTATCTGAAAAAATGACTGAAATACATAACTTCAGAGGGCAAATATTATTAAAGAAAGTTTTATTAGATAAAAAATTGTATTCCATACTATAGGATCTAGTCTTCTATTAATGCATCTGGTGTTTTAGTAAATTACATTTACCTGTATATATCTTCTGAATGTCCTGATGACACTTCTGTGTGTACACATTTCACATCTGTACACATCTCAAATCCTTTTGCATATACACAGTATATTTACTTTTTCTGCAGCTCTGCATTTCCCACAATTCTGGACATCTGGGCTTCCCTCCTCTCTCTGCAGCTTCGTGGAGGCAGATCAGTGTTTTGGTGCCTCATGCTCTGGACAGGATCCCTCTGCTCCTTCTTACCGCCAGATTCTTTGCCTCCATGGCAGCAGATGGTGTTGGTTTCTCTTGCGTTCGCCCTTACCTTTCAATATGAGTTGCTTCTGCCCAGTTTTGGGGCAGCGGGGAGCAGTGTTCTCCTGCCCCCTTTCCTCCTTCCTGGGTCAGTTACATCTTCAGTAGGTTAAGCCTCTCTGAGCATCCACTGCAGCATTTCCCTGTTGGCTCTTCTGCCACTCTGTAAGCATGGCAGGGCAGCCAAGAAAACACAAGGTTAAAGCCAAGCAGTGCTCTGTTTGTAAGGCAGCCTTCCCAGGCTCGGCAGACAGTGAGTTGTGCCCAGCCTACACCCAGCCAACCAACCCTAATTTAATTAGGGCCGAGGGCTACTAGTCAAAAAGCTAGGTGGGGTCTTTTTCCCACCAAGGCAACTGTGGCTTCAGCCAAGGAAAAATGTACCAGAACCCTCAGTGTAGAGCAGGGGGAAGCTCTAAAAACAAGGAGGACCCTGACTACTTGACTCAGGGGTAAGTAACAGAAAACTCTTGCAGAACAAAGAGGAGAGGCTTGCAGGGCCACTAGTCCCTCCATCCAATTCTTAAAGTGGATCATGAGCACCTTGGGGAAGGAAGCAGGGCCCTTCCTCCCAAGCTAACCAGGAAGGGTTGGACAAGAGTTCCCTCCTCCCCCTGGGAAATGGTACCCAGTAGGGGAGGATTACGAGGAAGACCTCTTGAGATGGCTCCAGATCCTGAGAAAGGTAAGCCACAAAAGGCCTCACCAAAGCTTCAACGCTCCCACAACTCACTAAAAAGGTTAAAAAGTCAATAAAGGACAAAAAATCCAGTAGATATGAGTCCTTTGACTCCTCTTCTTCCTCCCTCAGCCCCTTCTCCAGTGAGGAAGGCAAGCTGTCTGACTCTGAATCCGAACAGTATGGGCAACAGTGTTCAGCTTGAGGAATGTCAAGCTATTTTTAACAAGATTCAAATCCAGCCTGTTCAGCTCACCGCAGCTGAGTTTGGGGTATGGATGAGGGTCAAACCCAGAGAAGAAAGAGGTGATGGAGGCTTGAGAGAAGCAGCTGGAGGAGGTGTAAGAGGTAATATCAGCATAATCATAGCGAGCAAATTACAGCTTTTCCATAGACACCTTACCTGACCTCCTTTGTACAAGGTTTAGTGCAACTATAGGACTTTGGTTGCAACAATGATCTATACGGTCACAGTTCATGTCAGTAACATCACAAGCAGGTCCCAGTGGCTGCCTAGTTTCTTTGGTTGAGGATACGTCGCACACAGATGGAGCATGCCCTGTCTATCTCCAAACTCCATCCAAAAAACAAGCTGGGAGATGAAGAGGGTCAGGTTTGGGATGTTGGAGTTGGCCCATGTCCTGCGTGAGGAGATCTGGTGGTGTGTGGAGGTAGAGTGGTGTTCGACTGAAGAGGTTCAGGAGGTCCATGAACCAAACCTGGCGGGGCCAAAACAGGGCTCGAGTCCAGCAAATCTTGCATAGGATTTGCGGGAGGAGGATATGGGAGGAAAGACAGCTCCCCTGGAACAGTAAAGCGAAAGTTTGTGATTCTCGCGAATGGCAGAGAGATCCCATTGTGGTGTGCCCCACTTGTGGAAAACGTACCACAGGATGTTGTCGTGCAGTTCCCACTCGTGGATCAGACAAAGAATCCTACTGAGCGCATTAGTGGGTCCCAGGAAGATACATAGCCTGGAGCGTGATGATGTTTGATGCCCTAGTTCAAGAGATGGATGGACTTTGAATAGAGGGAGAGAGTTCTGGTGCTGCCTGTTTGTTGATGTAGACCACCACTGCAGTGTTGTTAGAGAACATTTGGATGTGTTTGGCCTGCATGTGGGGAAGAGATGTCTGGTGGGTGAGATAGACTGCCCACAGTTCTATGAGTTTACGTGCATCCTGGCTTCTCGAGGCATCCAGATGCCCTGTGCAGTGTGGCTGCCTAGAGAGCGCCCCCACCCATGAGGGAGGCGTCTTTTGTGAGCCTGGCTTGAAGGGAGTACTGACCAGCGGGTGGGTAGAGTCGGTCCACCAGATGAAGGACAGTAATGCCAGCTAGGGAATCAGGATCTTGCTGTCTAGATGGTCACATTGTTGTCTTTAGACAGAGAGGAGCCAAGCTGAAGGCAACATGTGAAGACGGACATGTGGCGTGACCGAGGTGCACACTGTCAGATGTCCAAGAAAAGGGAGGCAGCAGTGGATAGTAATGTGGGGGTTGCAGCGCAGGCCAGCAGTTTGATTCACGATGGTGATGAAGTGGTCTGCCAGAAGGAAGACCCATGCTGCAAAGGAGTCAAGCCATGCCGCAGTAAAGTCGATCGTCTGAGTAGGGGTAAGGACTGACTTCTCCTTGTTGAAGCAGATCCCGAAAGATGGATGGAGAGGGAAGATGGCAGAGAGTAGGCGGGGGTGAGAGAGTGCAACAAGGAGCCATTCGTCCAGGTAAAGAAAACTAGAGTGGCCGAGACTGCACATCTGTGTTGCTATGACAGCGAAGACTTTGGAGCTATTGCTGTGCTGAAAGACAGGACCTGAAATTGGTAAGGGCTGTGCCCCAGTGTGAAGTGGAGGAACTTTCGATGGGCTGGCTGAATATCGATGTGGAAATAGGGTCCTTCATGTTGAGAGCCACCAACCAGACCACCAAGGAGTTGGGTGTGGGTGAGTAAAGAGAAACTCCACGCCCTTGGTGGGGACAAAGTACCATCTCTCTGCCCTCTTCGGGGCGTGGGTGCAGGAGGCAGAGGTATATCATACCATCTGAGCTGGTTGCAGGATAGCCTTGTTAATGGGGAGAACCATCCATGAGGGTCCCTGGCATTGGAGGATGTCCGGCTGTTGATGCTGGTTGTCCTGGACCTCCTCCAACAGGAGTGCAAGTGTAAATAGCTCCTGATATTGGCGGTGGTCATCTGGTGGGGACAGAGCAGTTGGAATGAGCGCCTCATCTGGGAAGGAACAGGCCTCTGTCAGAACTGGCAGTACCAGTTCCATCTCTCCTTCCTCCTTCTCATGCACAGAGTGCGCCGGTGGGCACACTGGGGACATCTGGTACGAAGCCACAGACAAGGCAGGGCATGCTTGGTAAGGATCTTAAGGTGCCCAGTAGTAAAGGTCTCCGAGCATGCGTGGTTCGCACCAGGGTCATAAGCCGGGGCGAGTGAGGAGGTCTGTGCCATGGCTATGAATTCTGTTGGGGGGCTGGCGAGAATGAAGCCCTCGAACTTGGAGGATGGTTCTGGCAATGGTGGTGCCATTGGTACCAGAGGGTCGAGGTGGGGAAAAAGTATGCACAACTCAGGCAGCAGCAGTAATGGTTCATCTGCCAGGCAGAATGGAGATGGTCAGTGGGAAGCAGGGGAGAACCAGGGTACAGGAGTAGCAGTTCTTCAGTAGACATCAGCAGGTTAAGGCGGCTAGGAGTACAAGGAGTTGCACGAGATGACCCCAAGGCTCCAGGCAGCATCAGTGGTACAAGCTGTAGGCGTGCAGGTGCCAGTGCAATAATCAGAGCTGGCGCTTGTACCATCGGCTTCCACAGGTGCTTGTCCTTACCCTTGAGCCGGGGGAGCTTGGGAGCTGGAGCAACCGGGTCAACATGTGACTTCTTGCCCGATCTGGCACTGCTTGGGGAGGCAATGCTGCATTTCTGGGCAGTCCTGGACAGGATCTTCCCTTATGCCCATGGCCCTGTTTCTTCTGCTCATGACTGGCTTGTCCGATGTTCTCGGTACCATTGGGATCTGTGCCTGAGAGAGGCTCAGTGGAGCACTAACTGTCTGTGACAGGTGGTGCATCGGCAGTTTCATATGGGAACATGCCCACAGGTGCATGGCCTCCTCCGTGAGGAACTCCCAAAGTCAAAGTTCTTGGGCCTCCTGCTTCTGTGGCAGGAAGGATTTACAGATTGCACATTGGTTGGCGATATGGGCTGCCCTGATGAAAATGAGTGCGGGGAGGTGGCACCTTTCTTGAAGCCTGGATTCTGGAGCATTGTCTTATTTGGGGTTTCCTCCGCCTCTGGGGGCAAAGAAAGAAAACTACACCAAGTATCTGTGAACTGGAAGCTACAACCAGAGGTGGACTAAGATTTATTGGGGCCCTGGGCACAAAGAACATTTGGGTCCTCCATACTCCATTGAAAACACGAATTTATCAAAATGGATTAATACAAAGACCCCATTCAGTGTCTACACACCACATTAATAATAAAGCAAATCATATCCTAATTCAGTATGCCTAAATTAACTGCTCAATTTTTCTACATAGAAAATTAGTATGGTAAAATATATGTAAAATAACTCAAAATGAAATAATGTTAACATTTTAGTGATCTTGTAGACTCTTATTTAAGGACTATTAACACCTGTGAGTGTCCTCCCCATTATTATAGTAGCAATGGAACATTAAAACATCTTTTTGCATTGCTCACGGTGCTAAACTACAAGAAAAACATACAGGCCAAACCAATAGTCTCTAATACAAGTTCACCAATACCTTATCTTAATTAAATTAAACAACACACTGTATATGTCAATTGTTTATCAGGCCTGAAACATTAAACAATGAAATACTATATTTATTTGAGTAATTATTTAAACAAACACTCTGTAATTCATTTATTATTTCACATTTTTGGATTGATTATTTTCTGACTTAGTATGCATGCCCTTAAAGTTTCACATTCCTTTTAAAGAGATTGCATTTTGTTATTATTTTGATTCTGTGACTTTTATCCCATCAAAGATCCCTTTTATCACCATCTATTAAACTGAGAGAAGCTTAGCAAACTAATTACAGGCAGACTTTGCGTGTCATTCCCAAGAACATCTTTATATAGCAGTGGAAAAATGTGCTGCACTTAATATACTGTAAATGTCTCTCTTTTATGTGCCCATTAAATTTACATTTTAATAATACTATCACATTATGTAACCAAAAATACAAATAAATAAAACATGATATAAGATATGTCTTACCTTTTTAAATGATCGTTTTCTTCTGAGTTTTGAGGTAGGAAAAATCATGTATAATGTCGTCACAGTCCATTTGTCAAACCAGTTCTGACTCAACTGCCATTAGAGATAATGCATTCAGATGTTTTTAGTTTATTGTTGATCTCAGTTCATTTTTTATCTTTGCCATCTTCAAAAATGTACATTCTCGTTCACAGTTTGTAACTGGTAGGGTCAGGAAAATTCTGAGAGCAACATTCACATTAAGGAATGTTGATTGAAGGTCACTTTGCCTTAAAACTTTCATTTGTACAAAGAATTTGAACTGTCTGAGTTCACTGGGAAAATTTTGTTCCAAGTCACTGGGGTAAACTGTAGTAAGTTCAGCTGCACACTTGTGAATGTCAGAAATGTCCAGCAATTTGTTTTCAAAGAGTACTCCAAAGCAGTCATTCAACAACCTATAGGCAGGCATCCAATTATGATGAAGACAAGCTTAATAACTGATAGATCACAACAGAAAAAGTCTCAATGTGAAACTTTTGACGTCCCTCAAATAAAACCTCCCAAATTATCTGCTAACTGTTTTTGTTTTTGAGAATGAGTCAGATCACTTGGATATTTCTGTGAAAGAGTCTTGCATGCGTTTTTAGCAGCATTTTCAAAATTCTCAAATTCTTCTCGTAGAGAAGCCAGAAATGATTCTAGTGATTGCAGTAACTGAACTACTGCATTCAGTCGCTTTTCTGTAATTGCAAGCTGGTCATTTTAAACCCTTTTAAGAACAGGGTCCCAAAGTTATGCCATTGTGACCATGGAACGTGAGTCCATGCTCACTTAAGAACTTAATAACTGCTACAGTATGGTTAGGGACATCTCTCCAGTACTGACATTCTGCCTGAAACTGCTGAGCGAGGCCCACATCAACTGTACCTGTTGCCTTTGCATGCCGTATCCATGCCAGCATACAATTTCAGTGGTCCAAGCTTTTCTCATGTTCAGAAAAATGTTCAGGGTGTTTCCAATCACTCAATCATTCGATAAAGGCATATGTTTTGATTGAAAGAAGTTTGCAGGCAAAGCAGTAAACATTTCCAGTGAGTAAATAAGCCAGTCTCACATAACAAGTTCACTGTTGTGCAGCTGACAAGAGAATAGATTTTCAGACAGCCAACACATCTTCTGTCCAATCACCTGAGCAGAAACAGAGAATTTTTTAATGTTTTTGTTTTGACAAGAAGCAGCTGAACCTATAGCAATCCAAAAGAACTCCTGAAACTTTCATCAATGTTATTCCACAATGCAGGATTGTTGCTAAATTCATCTGCTTGTATTGCATTTGTCTCACCAGTATAACTCAGTCTTGGCTTGCCTGCCTCTGGCAGGTCCTGATCTATAGTTTCCTCCTCTTGAAGGCCAAGGCTACCACTGTCAGCAATAGTGTCCACCAGACCAATCCTTTCCTCTTTATCCACTGTTTCTTCTTTCTCTCTCTCCTTGAAGTATTGATTTATTGTTGGTATCTTTTGTAGCAAAGCAACTTCTTTAACCTCCTTTGCTTATTTCAGCTTTCTCTTAGCACTTCTTCTTAAGTGACACTGATCCATACTGTGGATTTCATAAACAAATACAGTGGCGGTAAGATTCTTTTTTATTCTCTGTCAATTCTAACGGAAACTGTTGGCATCTGACCAATCGTGAAGCAAGTTATTTGCATGTTGCAACAAGAGTGTCTCAAAGGTTGTTGACAAGTAATTGAAAAAGAATCATACATATTACAGTACATTTAAAAGCAAAAGCCCTGGAAAAATATTTTAGCTTATGTACTTAAAATTCAAAAACAGCTAAAAAGAAACAAATTTTTAAGTACCAAAAAATAGAAGTCCTTTGTATACGGTATAGATAGCCCACAGTATATTTAAATATATCTACTTACAGTGCCTGAGTTGTACTATGATACTTGATTTACAACAACAAACTACACAAAAAATTATTTTTAAAAAAGGGAAAAAAACCCAGGAAAGCAACAAGAAAAAAATCACTAATTAGATTCTGGATTATAGCAGTATTGATGGATCTATTATAAAGATTTTTCTGGGGGCCCCAAAATTGGCTGGGCCTCTGGGCTTGAGTCTTGTGGGCCTTTGTGTTAATCCACAACTGAGTACAACTAGGTAACACTATGAACAACTATGTACAAATATCTACACATAGTAAACAGAGAAGAAATCACTCACGAAGCTGGGAGTGCGAATAGACAGGAGTTCTGACTCTAGCCATGAGGCTGTAAGAGGGAAGTTGAACGATGTTGAACTGCACGGCCTGTTGTAGCCTGAGCTGCAAACGTGAGGTGGATGAACAATGCACGTGCAGGTCAGTAGACACTGCTACAGAGTCTTTCGGCTCCAGCGCATGGCTCACATGCACACCCACATTTGGAATCCATGTAGCGACCAGCACTCGAAGAAGAAGGTATATTACCTTGTTTTTGCCTCAATTCATGCTTTTGCTTTACTGAAGAAATGTATGCCATAGTAACTAGTTAGTAATGAACTCCACTTACTGCCATGCTAGTAGCAGTAAAATATTAATGCATAAAGAATATGAAGTTTAAATTATGAAGAATTTCCAGTAAGAAACACTGCTGATGAAGCCTTGATAAAAGAGTTTACATTAGGGCTTGGAGGACTAGTTCCAAAGAAAATATTGAACCGTCCAGAAATACTTCCTTCCTCTCTCTTCTGTCTTAGCTGTCATGATTTTTTTTCTCAGCTACCCATCTTTCCCCTTACCTCACTATTACCCTATTCTGTACTTCAGGCCATATGCCTGTCTGAATAAATTGTTCCCCTTCCCACACACCTATTCTTCTAGCCCTCCTACCTCCTCTCCATCCTTAAATGCTCATCCAGTTCTCATGCTACTAGTAGTATCTTCAGTGTTTTGTAATACTGGGATCTTGGGGTCCATAGTGTTTGTCTGAAGTGCTTCAGAATACAATCCATGCCAGGGAAAAGCAGAATAGAGTCTAGAATCACATTAGCAGCTGACAGCAAGATTTACATCGAGGACAAAGATAACTAGGAAGTCTAAAATGTTAGAGGAAAGAGAAGCTGGTTAAGGGGAAATTGAGAATGAACAGGTCATAGAGACAATGAGAATAAGCCCTGTAGGAATGTAATGGGGTTTGATGGGGTCCAGTTTGTAAAGAGTAAATTAAAGATATAAGTAGGATGTTTGGGTCTGGCCTGAGACTTTTTACAGCAGCTGGAGATGAGCAGAAATCTCAGTGCATTCAGCTTCTCTCAAAAGTTCAGATAAACACCCAGATAGTACAATGCTCATCCAAATCTTTCTGAATCTGAGAATCTGTTGAGATCTTTGAGTCCCTCAGAAGGCTGTGATCTCTCCTTATTGTAGACACTAGAAATGTAAAGGAGAGTCTCAGCTTTCATTTTAAAAGTCTGTTTCAAGTGAACTATAAAACTCGGTTAACTGATCACTAAGGTTGAAAGGATCAAACAATAGGTTCCACTTCTGCAGCAGAAGACTAAGGGAACCAAACAAAACACACATACGCACACTTTTTAGGTCGTGTAAAATGCATCCATTATATCTGAGGCATATCTCAAAGAACCACCTGGCTCACCCTACCCATAATCTGGAAATTAACATTGTGCAAAGTGGGTTGACAGTGATGGATAGGAATTCATTGTGTTGTGGCTGGAGAGGCTTAGCAAAATTAAAATTTGCAGGTGTGATCAAAAAATGCTCAGGCTGTCTCTGTCTTGAGGTTTGCTTATCACTAATTAGAATGTCAGAATTTCAAAAGAGCCTTAAAGAGAGAAAATATAACTTTACCATGTAGAAAGTAAAAACAACTGGGAAGCTTGGATTCTGATCCTTGGAGGTACTGAGCACCTGCAATGCCCATTGGTTTCAGTGGGAGTTGAAGGCACTCAGCATCACTCAGGATGGGGCTCTTTCATTTATATGTTAATGTAATAGTTCCTCTTTTAGCATTTTGTTTTCCTGTGAGTACTTGAGATATAAGGTATTTGTCTAGGAGGTTTTGATGAAGAATTTTTTTTATCTTGTAGTCGTTCACATATTTTTTTTACTTTAAAAGAAAGAAGCATGCATGGACTAATGGTGAACTGTTCATTGTTGCAAGATTGCATATTCCGTCTATTTATATAACCTGTCTTTAATCTCATTGTGTTAACGTAAACCCATTCTCCTCAGTAGCATTACACCATGGATGAATTTGGCCCATAGCGTCCAAAATAGTAATGAACCATTCTTTGTCACTTTACTTAAATACTGTCACATTAATCACTTGGGATATAATGCCCCCAGTCTGTATGCAGCTTCCACTAACATCAGTCTGAGTTGAATGTGTATAACTGATATCATGATTAGCAGGAATAGAAGTTTTGTTTGTTCTGTACCTTTGAAAATCAGATTTTAATTTAAGTGCATAATTTCAGGCACCAAGTTTGGAAAAATGTCTCAATTTTTCATTAATGCCATTCTTCATGAGGCAAAGGTACATTTTATGAACCCTACAGGTACTATCACTGACCTAATTTTGTTTAATTATAACCACTATATAATTCACCAAAGGAAAAAATCCTTTAAAAAAATTAGCACAAAACCATTGTATGGCGTATTAAAATCTCTCTGATTCCCATTAATAATAGAGACACTCATTTCAAATTACTGAATGTTAGGAATGAGCAAGGAGATGAACACACACTAAAAAAAAAGGCCCCAAGAATAATGCATCACAAAATCTTTTTTTATTTTGACAGTTGTCATTGATCAGAATTCTTAATGTATGATAGAATAGTTTGTTAAAATAGGGAATTTTTAATAATACAAGATGTCCCTACAGACTCTGCTATTAATTCTTTGCTGAGGAGTGAGAATAGCACACTGTATTTTGTGTGACTACTAAAGTGTATAAACCAGCAGAGGGCAGATTTGTGAAGTCCTACTAAAAAATTTTAAAATAATTTATAGCAGCCCTTTTTTCAGTAACGTGCACCACAAATGTAAAGAACTTTCTTCCTGCAATCTGTCCTTGTGCACAACTCTCCTTTGATTTAGTTCGTGTTGTCTGAAAAAGGACTGTAAGGTCAGTCCACAAAACAGGCTTGTCTCATTACGTGGTCAAGGCCTCAGTCTATGAATATACATGAGTAACTTTAGGGCTTGTCTATACTGTGCCGTAGGGCAGTCTGCAGGGATACGAACTGCAGGACGCTCCAAAATGTTGTGCTCTAGCTGCCCAGTGTGGATGCTGCTGGTGTGAACTAAAAGGTACCTAGTTTGTATTTATGTAGTGCTCTTCAAATAGGTCTATGTTAGTGCGAACTAGGTACCATTTAGTTTGCCCCAGCAGCATCCACATTGGGCAGCTAGAGCACAACATTCTGGTGCACGTGGCAGCTCAGGCCCTGGTCCATACTGCAGTGCAGTGTAGAGGTACCCTTACCTATGTGAGCAGCACTGTTGACTTTGAAGACTATTACTACATGAATACAGTTGTCCATGTGCATGCATGTTTGTAAGCTCAGACCCATAGTCCTTTAGGCTGGTATGAAAAGAAAAAGTCCATAAGGTGATATCCAAGTTTCATTGAAGTCAACAGCAAAGTTATCATTGACTTCACTGGGGCCAGGATTTCACCCTCAAGTCTCTATTTGTGCCAAATCTGACTCTAAGGCCTGGACTACACTAGCAGGGGGTTAGAACTAGTAAGATACGCAACTTCAGCTACGCTATTCGCATAGCTGAAGTTAAAGTATCTTAGTTTGACTTATCTGGCCATCTTCACGGCGGCGAGTTGACTGGTGCGGCTCCCCCGTTGACTTTGCTCCTCCTGCTGAGGTGGAGTACAGGCGTCGATTAGCGGATCGATTTATCGCGTCCAGATGAGATGTGATAAATCAATACCCGATACATTGAACACTACCCGCCGATCTGGCAGGTAGTATAGACATACCCTAAAATGCATCTTTCTATCCAGGAATTATGGGTATTAGGTAGCTAGTAGAAACAGCACGAAGAGAAACAAGTTTGTTTACAAAACAGGATATGTTCAAGACCATTTCCGTCATAATCCAATATTAATGAATTAAAGATAGCAGACAAATCCTGCCTGCTTGTCTTTGTTATGAGGTATGTCTCTGCACTGCAGCTGGGAGCATCCCTCCCAGCCCGATTAGACAGATACGTGCTTACTCCGCTAGAGCTAATGAACTAAAAATAGTAGTATGGACATTATGGCACAGGCTAGCCATCTGAGTTTGGACCCCAGGGGACAGGCACACTTGTACTGGGTCAGTTAGCCTGTGCCGCTGCCCGTTATTGCAGCATCCACGCCACTATTGTTAGCACACTAGTTCAAGAAGAACTAGTATGTATCTGTCTATGTTCCCACGTATCTGGGCACGTTCCCAGCTGCCATTTAGACATACTCTGACGACTTAATTAGACAATTATAAATGCTTCCTTGGTTTGTAGGTTTTATTTTTGAAATAATTGGAAAGTGATTTTAAAAATATGAAGGCATTTTATCAACTCTATAGAAATAGCTGATTTTAAAAAACATTAAGATGTTTTAAATTATTGTGGCCTGCACTACAAAGAGGTATCCATCCTGTTTACATGATTTTTTTTTAATTGCATCTCATGTACAATCCACAATCCTTGTGTTTTAATTTCCACAGTGGGACATTGTATTTACATTAACATTTTCAAATGTACCTTATTTTGTTCTGCGCTCTGATGTTGAGTATATAGGCTTTCAGTTTATATCCAAACAGTAATTTCTCTTAAATACATAGTTTTTGCAGCATTTCCTTCTGTTGTCCCATCTATTTTTAACAAGACAGCAGCTTTTTCTTTTCTTTTCTTTTTTTTTCTTTCAGTTATTTTGCTGTGAGATTCAATTTAAACATGATTTGATTTGAACACGACTTAATTTCTTACAATATCATTGTGCTAAAAACTCACAAACCCAGCCATTCTGGTTTTAGGCATATGTAAAACGTATGAAAAAACTAGTTAATTCATATTTGGCTTTAATCTAAAAGCAGTCTCTTTCCATTTTCCTATTCCTTTCATCTAAAAAATAATGTTATCTATTTATTTCAGTTTTGAATCTTTCCAATATTAGGCTCTGAATGGACAGGGATGTACTTTTAGGTCATTTTGATGGTTTTTATTTGAGTGTAACAAATTAAGCATATGTAGAATATGCAGTATTTATGAATGATTAATAAAGGTTAAGCAGACACTGCAATGAACTTCCTACTGAATGTGGTGTGTCATGGATTCAAATCATGCACAGCTTAGTTGCACATTACCTGCTACAGCAGCCTGCCAAAATCAGTAGATCCCAATTATGTATTTCTATGATGTAAATTCTCCTATGTTACATTCCAGATTGGAAAGTTCAATTCTTCTCTCTCTTGAGCCTCTTCCTTCTTCTGTGAGTCTGTACTTTGGGGAGAATCTCAAGAAGATAAAGTTTGTATAATTTATTTCCTCACAAAAATGCTTTTGAAATCATTTGAAGTCATCGAGCCATAGTGTCCCCCTCAGGGCAGGGAACTACAACAGTCTGCATTCCATTTGTATCCTAAACATTCTGTGATGGGAAGGCTCTTCCTTTCCCAGATATTCCCGTGGAAGTACTACAGGATTTTCTCTTCCTCTGTCAAGCCCAGGGTGTTGTGGAATCTTAATGGCCAGTGCAGGTCAGGTTGTTAGGGGTTCTCCTAAAGGCTCCTTCCTCTGGAAGCTCCCTTTGGGGGATATCAAAGCATGGAGAGTGAAAGCAAGTAAGTTTTAAACATAACTTTACCCTCAAAAGTTCCCTGCATTTGGGAGACAGACAGATGTGTCTACTAATGGGTTTGGTTTTTGTTTGTTTGTTTTTTGTTTTGTTTTTTGGGGGGTGGGGCAGAAATTCCCATCATTGGTATTGCCAGGGCAGCTCCAGCTGATAGTAATGGTAGAAGTACACATGTAGGCAAAAGGCTTTTACAGATCCAGACTAACACGGCTACCCCTCTGATACTTGACAACATGTAGGCAAGGTTTCCATGGCCCCTGGTTTTTAAGAACTATATTTTGTAACCCTGCTAAGAGCATATGTAAACGTTACTGTGTTTAAAAGAGCAGCAGCTGCAGTAGTAGCTTTGTCTACAATGGAACTGCACTGGTGGTAGTAAAGGGAGTGGAAACTTTACATAAAACCTCCCTAGGATACATAGACAAGGGGAGAGAGAGAGTGTGTGTGTGTGTGTGTATGTTCACGCTAGTATGACAGGAAAGATCAGAAGTAATTAGGGAAAGGTTGTCCCACTATTTGCAAAAAAAAATGTACCAGATATCTTAGAAATTTGTTGCATCTTATAAAATTATAGTACAAATCCATTTTCTTTATCTATGAATAGCCACTAAAGAAAACAGATTAAATTCAGTTTGTCTTACTCTTGAACTAGTAGTGCTGAAAAAATATTAGCTATTTTCATGTTGTCTGTCATGAAATAGTGTCACAGCCTTGCAATACTTGAATTAATTCCCTTGTGCATATTCTAATGGTGGTGAAATAGTGATGATCAGAGAAATAGTTTCTGCTAATTTGTTCACTCAACTGCTCCAATTATGTACTTTTACATAGCATAAAATAATTTCATCTACTGCTTTGCTGAGTCTAATTACTGTGCTGCTTTTCCCCTACTCTGGATCAGACAGGAGCCATAGATGTGTTTATTGATGGGATTAGCTTCACTACCACCACCTGATATGGGAAACAGAATGTGTGGGATTTCTGCTGGTGTCAGCTGTGAAGGCTCATCTCATCATTAGCCTCCATATAAGGGTGCATGTGTGAGTGAGGAAGGGCTTTAGTCTCTTTAATATGGGTATGAAGTTATTAATCTCTTTGTCTCTGGGTTTCCACTCCTCCTCCTCTTCCCGAGACACTTCAAAACCACTCACTGCCTTTATTTGGCAACCACAATGAACACTCTTGGGGAGTTCATTGGTACCCACCCAAATGGAGAATGCTTTCTGAGTCTGTTTGAAAACAGCTTTGATTCCAATCAGTCTTAGAGTGCCTGAGAGGCAAAAATGACTTAAAGCAAAGTTTAACATAGCATGGCTCCAATGATGCCAAGTCCCCTGGGGGCAGGAGATAAAGTAGAAGGATGTGTTTTTAAGACGCGAATGTGCATTCATCTGAAAATGCAGGGGCTCTGCAAAAGTTAATTCAGTCTTTAAAAATGTTAATGTTTCAAAAATAATCACTTTGTCTTTGGAAGGACAGTTCTGAACTATGTGCGGGGCAGCACAGAGGAGCCGGAGTGAAGAGAAATTCATTAACTGACACAAAACTTTCTCCACTTTCAATTGGCTCTTGACAAAAGCTTTTCCTTCACCCACCACTGTGTTTCCAAGGCTCACCTTGTTTCCTGTTGATCCAGACAGGTGCAGAAACTCTTATCTGTGACCTGCTAATACACTGTAATTTGTGGCATGGAAGATTGTGAATCTTCTGTAGTTAATATTATTCCTAGGTGAGTAGTTTCACTAAATTCTTCAGACCAGACTGGCTAACTTAACTGAGAAATAATATAAATTGTCAGAGGTTTCAGAACCTAGTAGATTCACTGTGAAGTAATTCCAGAGAGGTGTCTAATGCCTTAAGAACAACTGTGTTCAGTTGTGTTTGTACACATGGGCGTTTTACTATACAGATGTCAGTATGTGCCATATCTTAAATACGCACTACTGGATAGTGCATTCTGTGAAACTTTTTTACAGAAGAACATGTAGCTAACTTGTCCTAACGAAGGTTTTAATTATACCTGAGAATTGTATAATTACAATTATACCTGAGAATTGTGCCACCTCAAAACAGGAATTGTGCCTCTTTAATGTTTGTAAGAATATAAGCATTTCAGTAAATTCAAACAAATGACCTATCTAATGCAGTTTGATTTTTTTCAAATTATGTACTGTGTTGTAAGTGATCGACTTACAAAACTAACACATCTCTTACTCTTTAAAACAGAGAATGAAAAGCAGGTTTCGATAGATATTAGCCCTAATGTAATTTGTATCTTCCTGTGTATTTCACCAAGCTGCAGAACTACTTTATGTAACCATACTTAAAAGGACCATTTTGATATGAAATGTAGTGAGTTTCAAAAAGGGAGTTAAAGGTAGTTGTAGGTGTATCATCTGCCTCTGTCTTTCTGCAAGTTTTTGTGGTTTTATAATCACATCCTCCTGTTTTTTTAAATTTTTGGTCTTCCCTTTAATCTGTTACAGACCGACTCAAAAACCAGGAGAAACTGACTAAAAAGAGGAGACAGCGAAACTGACTATACACAGTGCTATCAATTTCAAATTAAGTGGGGAAAAAAGAGGATTTTTTCTTTAATCTTTTATTATAATTAATTGAGGTATTACTCACAGCAGTAGATAAACAAGTTTCATCCAGAATGTAATTAAGTGGACAGTGTCCCTTTGTTTTCCATTGATCATTTCCAGCATGAAAAACTAGAGGAGTAGGTAAAATCATCCCCAGTTGATGTACTTTTATTTTACAATAAAAAAAAACCCATGAAACAGGATTTGGCCAATTGTGTATTTGCAATATGGGCAAAGAGAGTGGTTTCATTTTCCCAGATAAGGAAACAGAGGAAGTCCTAATGTGCAGTCTGAACTATGTGGTATTCTGTCTGATCATTAAGGCTACAATTTAGTCATGGGTATTTTTAGTAAAAGTCATGGACAGGTCATGGGCAATAAACAAAAATTCATGGCCCTTGACCTATCCATGATTTATAGTAAAAATACCTGTGACTAAATCTTGGAGGGGGGGTGCCTGGGGCCAGCAGTACCAGTTGCTGGGGACCACGGCTGCTCCAGTTGGCCGCCCAGGGACTGCTGCCGGGGCCAGTGGACCACGGCTGCTCTTGCCAGCCGCCCAGGGATGGCTGACTGGGGCCATGGACCCTGGATGCTCCAGGGGCTGCCCAAACAGCGGCTGGCGTGGCTGTCCAGGTGGGCTGCTCCAGCAGCGATTGGTGTGGTTGTCCCTGAGGCCACCCGAACCAGACTTATGCACATGCTCAACTTTATGCATTGAAATCAATGGGATTACTCACCGTGTTTAGGTAAGCATGTATACAAATCTGTTCAGGATCAGGCCTTACATTTTTTCAGTAAATATTAAATGTTCTTCAGAACGTAAGGACACAACATTGACATTGATAACAGTTCAAAATAAGGTAACCATAAGCTTCTGAAAACTTCATTTTTAATCCTCATGCACTGAAAAAAGTAAACCCCTGCATGTGTCTTCTCTTGTGCCACCTTTGATATAGCTAAAACCTTGAGCCTGCAATTTGTTTTGTGCAGCTGGATTTCTGGCCCTGTTGAGAGCCCTGTTGACTTTAGTGAGATTCCATGGAAGCAGATGTGTTTACCTGCATGAATCAGCTTTCAGGTTTGGGGCCTAAAGTGGATATTTACGCTCCAGTTGCGCAAACAGTTATATGTGTGCTTTATTTTATGCACGAGTAGTCTCAGTGAAGTCAAAGGGTCTACTCAGATGTGTGAAGTGCAGCAGGGGTTACTCTTTGCAGTATCAGACCCTTGTGCTGTCCTCTCACCTTTGATGCTGTGTTGCATTTATGAAAATCACTCTGGAACTCCTGATGCTTTAAGAAACATTTAACTTTCCCTTACAATAAATTTCAATAAAGAAATAATTTTCTTTTGGAGGGAGTTTTTGGAAAATTAAACAAATTATTGCCTTTATCAGTTCAGACCTCACCTTTCCAAGCCTGACTATAAGACCGTATACAATCCCTATCTGTACCCTCACCAACTTTTCCCGAAGACCCCATTACCACAGAGTGATTACTAGTGCTGTACATCGGTGAAACGAGGAGACTCCGGTTAGCATTCTCCAGTAATATTTGCTCAGTTGCTAACATGGAGGTGGCTTATTTCACAACTCATTGAGAGGCATGTTCTTCACCTCAGTCAAGGAACACCTCATAAACTAGAGAAAGTGCCTGCCCTCTCTTCTTTTAGACTCTAGCATGTATAGTTACTTTTTCAGTATATACAGCTCTTTCTGGCTGACTTCAAAGACTGAAGCCAGGGAAAGAGCTGTCAGAGAGAACAGACCCTAAAGTAAGGGAGTGGTGTAAGTTCCCTGCCTTACATTGGTGCAGTATATCTATGTTGGGAGTTTGCACTGGTGTAGCTACCTGGTGTAAGCACATTGATGCAAAAATCCCTTATGCAGACCAGCTGTTAGACTCTTCACATCTGCTGCAATAAATAACAGAAGCTTACAAAGGCCTAGAGGTTCAATAAGTTACCTTGACTGGCAAAAGAAACCTCTGTTGTTCAATTTGCTCTGGAGGTGGGTAGGGCATATTATAACTGAGGGCATTTAAGTCTAAAATGAAGAATTTCAAAGTGATGAGGTATATAGTGTGCCCTGTATCCTTATCACCAGACTCATCTGAAGGGAGGTCTTACAGCTTTTGTTAGGAAATGAAAGTGTACTTGACTATTTTGTAGTTTACATTGTGCTCTAAAATGTAACAAAAGGTACCATCTACTTCCTTCAGGCTGAGCCTGATTTACCTGCATATTCTGTTATAAAACACGGATGTAAGTTCTAATTTTTTGAGGAAACATGATGGTCTTTTACCTGTTGCAATGTAATTGGATAGTGCATGTATAAATGACTTGTTTAGCCTGCCAATGAATGTTGCTAATGCCTTACCACAAAAAAAAGCATATTTTTTGTTTTTTGTTTTTCCTCAGAGGCAAATCCAAACAATGCTAGATTTGGGAAACTGTTAACTGAAAAGCATTTTCTAATAGATCTCTGAAGAAGTGCAATTGTATAATTATTATTGTTCAGTGCATACAGTTCATTGTCTCTTCATCACTCTGTACACTGCTGCTATTAGTGCTTGTTCTAATAAATCTTAATGTAAACTGTTTAAGCTGCTGTATCTTCTGTGATTTGATTTGTTAGTTCAAGATCGTTTTGAATATGATTCATAAAACCAAAAATCCTACACATACCTTTACACAGCTGTGTGAATTTATTGCTGAATGCTGGCGCGCAGTTTGGAGGATTCATTGTACAGATGTTTATACACCAGATTAAAAAATAATTCATTTTTAGAGTTACGGAGTTGTGACAGGCATAACAGCCCTTTCTCCAGGAGCACTCTTCTTGATGACTTCCAAGTCTGTACTAATTTTTCCCACTGCAGTATAACCTTCATATAGGAACTCTATCCCCACATTGCCTTTTGGAGGCTTGCACTTTCAATCTGGCAGAGTGAAACAACTGCGGCCTAAAGTAGCTGATTTCACACTTGGTAATTGCTGGCTATATCTTTTTGTTACAATTGATAAGTACCTGTTTGTGTATTGTTCCCTCCCCCGCACACACATTGTCTTTTTTATGGATAAGGGGATTCTCAGATCATGTGTCTGAAGTTTTACGGGAGGATGTAGGACAGTTGGCATAAAAACATATTAGCTTTTGCCTTAGTTCTGCAGAAGTAATCAAATGTGCAGAATGGAATTGACCCATTACACTTAATTTTGGAATTGCACATTCCTTAAAAATTGATCTAATTTTTAATATAATTAAAACTGAGTCATAGTTTGTAGAAAACAAAGAATTTCTTCCAGATTTAAGATATTTGAGCGTTTCTTGGCGTTGTGCAATGTACAGGAGTTCAAACAGCTTCCTGGCGTGCTGCCCAGATGGAAACACCAGAGAATGACAGTTACTTTTCCCAAGCTTGGCAATGCTGTTGCTATGCTGCAGAGCACATACCTAAGCTCATCCAAATATATGCCTCATGCTTGTTTGTGTACAGAGAGTCTGTTCTCTGTTAAATCAATTAATTCAGTGGCATTACTCGAGATGTACAGTGCTTTAGCTGAGATCCCAGAATCTGGGCCTGAGCGTCTTATAGCAAAATGTCAAGTATCAGAGGGGTAGTCGTGTTAGTCTGGATCTGTGAAAAGCAGCAAAGAATCCTGTGGCACCTTATAGACTAACAGACGTATTTGGAGCATGAGCTTTTGTGGGTGAATACCCAGTTCGTCGGATGCATGTAGTGGAAATTCCCAGAGGCAGGTATAAATATGCAGGCAAGAATCAGGCTAGAGATAACGAGGTTAGTTCAATCAGGGAGAATGAGGCCCTCTTTAGCAGTTGAGGTGTGAACACCAAGGGAGGAGAAACTGCTTTTGCAGTTGGCTAGCTTTTATAGCAAAAGGTATCCCAACTCAGTGACCACTACTCAGGAAAAATGTGCATAAGCTAAGTATAAAAAGTCACTTGTCATGTAAATTTAATTGACTGGACTTGGGACTAGATTAGGGCAAGGAAGGACCTAGAAGCAGTGCCATTAAGCTGCCTCTGTACTCTTGTAACTTGATACTTAATTCAGCATCAGGACAACTTATTACCTAAGCATGGACGTTAATTTTATTTTTAAAATGTAACGATGGTGCCTCCTTTAACTACAGACACGGGCATTGTGGTTCAATGAAGCAAGACAGGGCAGGGAAAGAATGGCAGGTTTCATCCCAAGACATCTGCCTGCAGGAAACTGTTAGATGTTATAACGCTGATTGCATACTTGCAATGTGATGTGGTACACAGGAATTTTTGGATTGTTTGGGAGAGTAACCCAAGACACCCAGACAAAGATTTATACCTTAGATCCCTGTTACTTTTGTAATGTTTAATTTTGTTAAATTTAAACGTAACCATCATAGTCACATAGTATACGCTTAACCACTGTCAGTACTATGTGCTCCTGCAAAAATATTCATCTATAGCTTTCTTTTCCTTCAAGTGAGTACACAGTATTTTTCACACTCCATTAGGTAAACATTGTCAAACATCCTAGAACCTTTAAATCTCTTAGCAATGCTGGGTCGCTGGAATGCCATGCTGTGATGCTAACTCTTCAACAAAGCTGAAATTAGTTCCTTATTCCCCAGTTTCTCATTTGTGGTACTAGCTCTTTATTCATGGTTCACAGTTTCTTATTCAAAGGCCAAAATTATTTAAAAATACATCAATATGTTTTGTTTTGAAATTTCATCAAATTAATGGATTGAATGTGATAAACATGTACATTACTAATTATTAAATAATCAATAAGGAGCTGGAGTTTGATTGACTGTATGTGACAAAATACATTTCGAGTCACCCGAAGTGACATGGTCCCACAACCATCAGACTGTTCTGAAGGAGCTGGGACATACCACTTCCTGACCTGAAGCTTCGTTCATGTGCAGTGTGCTGCCAGATACCACACCCCATCACATTTTCATATTGTGCTTGGAGTTTGAAGAAGGAAGTGGACCCAATACATTTTGAGTCACCCCAACTGATACATCCCTGCAACCGATGGACTGTTCTGAAGGAGCTGACACATGCCATTCACTGACCCAGAGCCTCATTCTTGAGCAGCATACTGCCACCTGCTACGCACCCACCACTTTTTCATGCAGTACATAGAATTTGAATAAGAAATTGGGATTTGACAGACTGTACATGACACATCCCCATGACCGCTAGACTGTTCTGAAGGAGCTGGGACATGCCACTCACTGACCCGAAGTTTTGCTCTACAGCAATACGCTGCCACATGCCATACACCTACCCCATTTCCATATTGTACATTGGGCTTGAATAACGAACGATTCAGACTGTATGTGACAAAATGTGTCTTTGGTCATCCTAAGTGAACGTCCCCATAACCTTCAGATTTTTCTGAGGAGCTGGATATGCCAGTCGTTGACCCAAAGCTTTGTTCCTGCTCAATATACCCTAAGATATGACATCCCTACCCCACTTCTATATTGTAAATATTGCTTGAATTAGGAGCTGGGTTTTGACAAAATGTAAATGACAAAATGTCTCTGGTCACCCTATATGATACATCCATGTGACTATCAGGCTGTTCTGAAGGAGCTTGAATAAGTCACTCCCTGTCCCAAAGCTTTGTTTCTGTGCAATATGCTGACAAATATCACATTCCCATCACATTCCGTATTTTGCATGGAGTTTGATTAAGGAGCTGGGGTTTGACTGGCTGACAAAATACATATGAGATCCCCCAAGTGATATGTCTCTTGTCATTTTGTTATGAAGAGCGAAGGATATTCCACTCCCAGAGGTGAACCTATCTCTAGAGGAATGGAACAGAAAGCTGCAGGAGCCATAACTGATGGGTTCTTTAATCATTCTAAACAAGAAAACAGTCATCACTGGGGACTCATATTAAGAAGAATGAACACAGAAGGGACACAAGGACAATAGGATAGTGTGCGGTCCTCCTGAAGAGAAGATATGAGATGTAATGGCAGGATTAGGCAGGCTTGGAAACTCTCCACTGATAACTACACACATTGGAACCAATGATACAACATCATGTGAAACTACGTATTGAAGACCTCAGGCATCTTTGAACACAGTGGAAGAAAAGGAAACTCCAAACAATCTTCCCAGGGCTTTACTGGCCCAATGAACAGCAGAAGGCTGAAAATATTGAAGGTGAACTGTTAGCTGGACAGCTCTTGAAGATTCTGTTTTTGTGGAACACTGGGCCACATTCCAGTGAGAGGGGGGCTGTGCAAATGGGATGGTCTGCATCTCACAGGTATGGGAACAACCTTCTCAGCTGGAGACTAGCTGTAGCAGTTAGGAGGGCATTAAACTACCATAATTGGGAAGGGTGTTAAGGAGGCAAATTTGCTATCAAACTCTAGATGTCATGAACTAATTGAACTGATGTGGCAAAAAACGCAAAGAGAAGACATTTTTCAGTTGCTTCTATAGCAATGCTAGGAGACTGAGTAATGAGTAAGAGAAATTAGAAATTCTCATCGCTAAGAATTTTTATATAGTTGCCATTGCTGAAACAACATGGGACAATTCACGACTGGTTACAAACTGTTTAGGAAGAACAGTGTGTGTAAAAGTTGTGAGAGTGGCGGCTCTCTACATAAAGACACCATTATATGTTTTAGAGTTAATGATAACTCAGACCCACAGGAACTTGAATGCGTATGAATCAATGTGCTAACAATACCCGGGATGGGGTCTGGTGGCAGTTGTGATATTTGGCAGCATATTGCATGGGAACAAAGCTTTGGGTCTTGGAGTGACTTATTACAGCACTTTCAGAACAGTCTGATGGACACCGGGATGTGTCACTTGGGGTCACCAGAGACACATTTTCTCATGTCCAGTCAAAACTCAGTTCCATATGCAGTCACCATTTACAAAAAAGGAAATGAGATGGGGACATGACAGTTGGCAGCATAGTATGCAAGAACGAAGCTTTGGGTTGGTGAATGCCATGTCCTGGCTCCTTCAGAACAATATGACAGTCACAAAGACGGGCCATTTTGGGTGATCCGAAACTTACTTTGTCTTGTACAGCCAGTCAAATCCCAGTCCCTAATTCAAATGCTACGTACAATATGGAAGTGGAGTAGGGTGTCATATCTCACAGTATATTGTGCTGGAACTAAGCTTCGGGTCAGTGAGTGGCATGGCCCAGCTGCCTCAGAACAGTTTGACGGTCACAATCCGAGACACATTTTGTCATATGCAGTCAGTCAAAACCCAGTTTTTTAGTCAAACTCTATGTATAATATGGAAAATGGTGGTGGCGTAATGGGTGGTAACATGTTGCTCAGGAACAAAGCTTCAGGCTGATGAATGGCTTGAGTCAGCTCCTTCAGAACAATCCATCAGTTGTTGAGACAGGTCAGTTGGGATGACCCAGAACTTATTTTGTCATGTATAGCCAGTGAAAGTCTACTGCCTTATTCAAACTTTATGACAATGTGGAAGTGGAGTGGGGGTGTGAATATGGCAGCATATTGTACAGCAATAAAGCTTTGCGTCAGCCAGTTATATGTCCCCACTCCTTCCGAACACTCTGTCACACATTTTGTCTTGTGCTGTCAGTGAAAACGCAGCTTTACAAAAAGGAAGTAGAGTGGGGGTGCAATATTTGGTGGCATATTGCACAGAAACGAAGCTACGGGTTGGCGAGTTGCACATTCTAGCGCCTTGCAGAATAGTTTGATCACTGGGACGTATCAAATGGGGTGACCCGAAACTTATTTGGTCACATACAGTAAGTTAAATCTTAGCTCCTTATTTATTTAATTAGTAAATAATCATTAAAATTTTTATCACATTCAATCAAATTAAGTGAATGAAATTTCAACAAAAATTAATCTTACACTGATGTATTTTTAAATAATTTTTTGGCTTTTGAATAAGGAACTGGGAACGATGAACAAGGAGCTGGTACCACAAATAAGAAACTGGTAATAAGGAACCAACTTCAGCCTCGTAACTCTTCAGGTGTATTTATCTACAGTGTCTGCCATTGTGCAACTGATACAAGACAGACTAAGCAACTGGATCCAAGCTCTAATCTTTGATTTCAAGGTAATTTGTTAGTCTCTGTTAGTCTATAAGGTGCCACAGGATTCTCTGCTGCTTTCAAAGCATTAAGAATTGCTTTTGGGTAACTGAAATGCCAGCTGCATGAGTTGTTTAGTATAACTTACAAGAACAGACATGAACAAGATTTGCTGTGATAACACATACAAAATTAAGTTCTTTCTTTTTCTCAAGCCTTTCTCTGATCTTAGTTAATACATAATAAACTGAGATTGCACCACCATTAGTAACAAGTATCTTTTTGACCTATTCCTATAGTATGAGTGAGTTTATAGATTGAGACAGTTGTCAGTATAATTGCCTGTGTCTGGAAACTGTAAAACTTCTAGATGGTTGGGTATTCTGAGATTAATGGAAACTGAGCATAAAAGTCACTCAAAAACTCCTTGGAAAAACTACAGTCTAGCAGGGGAAGTATCACATGATTTATATTTTGAACTGAATGTGGACAGTCTGTTTTACTCAAAGTCTACTAAAAATCTCTATAATTTTTATCTTCAAAAATAATCTTTAATCTATACTGTGCTTTTCTATCTCTGAATGCTTTAAAATGTTGATGACATGGTATTTATAGAGTGCACTAAGTGCAGTAGCAATTCACAGACAAGAAGACAAGTCCCATATCCTAAGTGTTGTATGTTTATATAAAGGGTAGCTTTATACAGTATTTATAATGGATGAATAGACATTATAAGCATGTTACAGAGATGAATAATGTGTTATAGAGTCCCTCTACAGATGAGCTTAAAACTACCACAAGTGTTAATTAGCCTGTTATAAACAATCATTTGGACTAGTAAAACATCTTTTAATTTATTAACCTGTTATAAACTAATTATAAATTATTCCTTAATATAAAGTGACCATGTTGCATATAGCTATGTAATCACTCCTCAGCTATTCATAGGTGTGCACTTCTGGGGTGGAAGGAAGCAGCTCTTTAGCAGAACAGCAAAACTATTTAGAACAGAAAATGATGCCTATCCTATCTGACTGAAACCACAGAGGCAATTTTTAATAGGTCAGATGTAGTTATCCAAGTTAGAACTTGGTTAGGACACTAGCACTAACAACTCTATTCTTACAAAAATTGTGATGAACCTTCAATGACCACTGAATATTAGGACATCTGGTTTACATATCATCCAAAAATCTTCACCCTCAGTGCATCCCATACACTGGTTCAGTACTTTCTGATAGGCAGGAGTGTTATTACGGGTATAGCACCACAGCTTTCCAAAGAGGTTTCCTTTCCAGTTGAAGACCAAGTCAAACCATATTATGGTATCAAAATCTGAAGAACTTGCAGTCCAAGGTACTATGATGGAGACAACACTGCAGGCACTTTTTCTGCTTCTTCAGGCCTGAGTGTTACAGCTGTGAGTTAGTGACTCTACCAACTGTGTATCTCGTCTGCTTCTGAGATCTTAATAATGGTCATAGCATCAATCACTTGTTCCAAGTGTACAAATAAAACTGTGATTAGAAGACATAACTCTTCAGTATGAATATTATGGATATGTCTACAAACCTATTGCCTATAGCCTCTTCCAAATTAGAAAAATCCGTAATCTCAAGAGTGGGGACAAGACCCAAAACAGCTTGGAAACCAAGTTACAAATGGAGATACCTTTGCCCTCAGAAGGCACAAAATAACTTAAAACTACACTAGATAATTAACACATACAAACGTAGACTACTAACCTCATTCAGCAAAAGAAAAAAAAATCAGATCTGGAGTTAATTCCAATGAGTGATCAGAGTGAACGTGCACCATGAGATAAAAGGAATACCCGTGATCTCCCACTCCTGAGGAGTACTGTAGTATCCCTGATTGCTACAAATATAGAGGCCCTATTGAAAGAGAAGTATTAATAAACTGCACATCCAGCTTCCTTCAGGAGAACTGATAAAATGCTTAAATTCCATGGCTTCACCAGTTTTCCTGTGTGGCATTTTAACACCAACACAGGAGAGAAAAACCTTTTTAAAAATAGGATTATTATAGTAAAGATATAAGCATTGGCAGGAGGATTCAAGTGCCTGAAAATACTTAATTTTTTTTAATGGATCATATCATAGGTTCATGGATATCCCTGTAAGTCTTTCCTGAAATACTCAATGGGGAAAGGCTGGCATCAATGACAGAGGTCATATAGAACAAGGACACACTTCACCCTTCTTCATCTCTGGCATTTAAGTGGAACCACATCTTGAAATAAGCTGCAAACCACAGACAACAGAATGATCCAGAAAACGTGTCTCTTCATGATTAATGACTGTGCTGATAGAATCACTAATATATTCTGTGGTTGGTACGTGCTTCAGTGCCCTTACATTCCCTGTGCCTAAGTAGGAGACATTCCCTGTACCTAAGTAGGAGAAGTCATGAAACTATCTAATGGAAAAACAAAGGTTTGAGCTCCAGCGTAGTTATGTTAGGTACTGAATTAGCTCTTTGGATTTCCTACCACAGGAAGGTGGACACCAGATCTAAAAATGTTTTAGTTTGTGGGAGGAACCGGGAATTCAGAACAAAGATGCTCATTGGCCCAGGTCCTCAAAGGCATTTTGGTGCCTAATTCCCACTCCAGTTACTGGAAGTTAAGAGCTTAATACCTTTGAGATCTGGATCACAAGATATTTGAACTAGGGCTGTCGATTAATCGCAGTTAATTCACATGATTAACTCAAAAAAATTAATAGTGATTAATTGCACTGTTAAACAGTAGAATACCAATTGAAATTTATTAAATATTTTTTGGATCTTTGTCTGCATTTTTAAATATATTGATTTCAATTACAACACAGAATACACAGTGTATAGTGCTCATTTTATATTATTATTACAAATATTTTCACTGTAAAAATAACAAACAAAAGAAATAGTATTTTTCATTTCATCTCATCCAAGTACTGTAGTGCAATCTCTTTATTGTGAAAGTGTAACTTACAAATGTAGATTTTTTTTTGGTTACATAACTGAACTCAAAAACAAAACAATGTAAAACTTTAGCACCTACAAGTCCACTCACCTACAAGTCTTACTTCTTGTTCAGTCACTCTAAGAGAAACTCATTTGTTTATATTTATGGGAGATAATGCTAGCCGCTTATTTACAATGTCACCTGAAAGTGAGAACAGGCATTCATATGGCAATTTTGTAGCTGGCATTGCAAGATTTTATTTGCCAGATATGCTAAACATTGGTATGCTCCTTCATGCTTTGACCACTATTCCAGAGGACATGCTTCTATGCTGACGATGCTCGTTAAAAAATGTGTTAATTAAATTAGTGACTGAACTCTCTGAGGGATAATTGTATGTCCCCTGCTGTTTTACCCACATTCTGCCATGTATTTCATGTTATAGCCGTCTCAGACGATGACCCAGCACATGTTCATTTTAAGAACACTTTCACTGCAGATTTCACAAAACGCAAAGAAGGTACCAATGTGAGATTTCTAAAGAGAGCTATAGCACTCGACCCAAGATTTAAGAATCTGAAGTGCCTTCCAAAATCTGAGAGGGATGAGGTAGGGAACATGCTTTCAGAAGTCTTAAAAGAGCAACACTCTGATGTGGAAACTACAGAACCCGAACCACCAAAAAAGAAAATCAACCTTCTGCTGGTGGCATCTGACTCAGATGATGAAAAAGAACACGTGTCAGTCTGCACTGCTTTGTATTGTTATCAAGCAGAACCAGTCATCAGCATGGACGCGTGTCTGGTGGTTGAAGCGTGAAGGGACATATGAATCTTTAGCGCATCTGGCACGTAAATATCTTGCAATGCTGGCTATAACAGTGCCATGTGAATGCCCATTCTTACTTTCAGGTGACATTGAAAACAAGAAGAGGAACGCATTATTTCCTGCAAATGTAAACAAACTTGGTTGTCTGAAGGATTGACTGAACAAGAAATAGGACTGAGTGGACTTTGTTTTGTTTTGAATGCAGTTTTTTTTGTACATAATTCTATGTCATGATAAGGAGATTGCACTACAGTACCTGTATTAGGTGAATTGAAAAATACTATTTCTTGTTTTTTACAGTGCAAATATTTGTAATAAAAAATAAAATGAGCATTGTACATTTTGTATTGTGTTGTAATTGAAATAAATATTTGAAGATGTAGAAAACAGCCAAAATATTTAAATAAATGGTATTCTATTATTAACAGTGATTAATTGTGCGATTAATAATTTTTTAATCACGATTAATTTTTTAAATCGCTTGACAGCCCTAATTTGAACAGATAAATGGCTTATTCCTTACACAGCTATGGATCTACTGTACCTAGAACTCTGCACCCTTATATAGATTTATATTTATTGTAAATCCCATACTGCAAAAAGTTGTATCTAATTTTCAAACCTGTAACTTTTCAGACCTTTATTTTCAAATATGACAACACACAATTTTAATTGAGATGTATATGTAAGTCACATTTGACCTTTTGAGGTTTGTAGCTGCTAAAAAATATTTTAGTGTAGTTTGACAGAGTGAACTGTCACATGGAGGAAACAAAACCTGGGTAGCTGTAGGTGGTCCATCTGGATTCAATCAACCATAATCCTCTCAGAGGCTGCTGGGGTCTTTGGCTTATACAAGGTAGACCCAGCTAGAGTGGGAGTGTGTATTTTTTTGCTTCTTGAAAGATAGCTTCATTAAAGCTGGATGTGCGGAGCCTGATAAATAGCCCAGGAAGGTTACAGCGGAGCCTTGGAGCAGAAAGGAACAGAGAACTGGAGAATGACAGACTCTTGGAGAGGAAGGTATTGTACCAAGGAAAGTTTGGGTACAGGCTGGGTCTGCCTCCCTTTAAAGACTTGAATGTTGGGGTTCCTGAAAGGGGAAAAAGGGTCTTAATTGCACTTGAGAAACATGGAACAAGCAGCACTTTTGGAATCTGGGATTAAAAGTAAAATGAGTGTTTAAACTTTGATAAAAATAAATACTAATACACCTGTGTTTTAGGTACTATTACATTCTCTGGCTTCCTTCCCTCTTCTATCCCTTCCCCCTCCCCATTTCTGCGATGGTTAAATCACCCTAGGCCAGCAGCCAATAATCTGGTGCTAGGTAGCTAAATGATTAGTTGTAACAATCTGTAAATGATTTAGTTCTTTAGTGTAGATGGGCTTTTACTGTCCTGACACTAACCTGATGGAAACAATTTTGCTTTATAATTTTTTTAAGCCTATACAAGAGGCATGAAGATTTACACAACTGCTTTTAAAATGAAAAGGTCTTTACATGTTTTGTGAATTTAAATACAAACAAGCAATCTGTTTCAATCCTCTCCCTTGATGTGGCTGCTACAGTCTGTGTTACTGATACTGTGTAGCCAGTGCCCTCATCTGACCATTCAAGATACTGCATACAAAATTAAGGCAAGTACACCTCTACCTTGATATAACGCAACCCGCTATAACATGAATGTGGATATAACGCAGTAAAGCAGTGCTCGGGGGTGCGGGGTGCGCACTCCAGCAGATCAAAGCAAGTTCGATATAATGTGGTTTCACCTATAACGCGGTAAGAGTCTTTGCTCCCGAGAACAGCGTTATATCGGGGTAGAGGTGTATTGAGGACAAATTACTAGGGCCATTTCACACAATTTTGCCAGTGCCAGCTCTATTAATGTAATTTATTATTATTATAAAAACTTATTCTAGGAAACACCTCAACCTAGTAGTATTTTCAGTTGTGTGTGGATGCCCTCTGAATAGAGAGGCTGGTCTTTGAGGGAGTGCATATAAAACTGCCACCAGAATACTCTATCATTGGTCTCCTGTTTTTTTTCTTCTTTTTCTTTTCAATATTAATGATCTTGCTGGAGAAGGCAAGTATGGAAGAAGTAGAGGGGAGCTAATGGTGCAACTTGTTTTCCCTTCCCACCTATCCAATTGATACCCCTATTCCACAGCTGAGAGACATGGAAGGAGGGGTGGAAGGTGGCTGAGCTCTGCCAGATAACCTATACCCAGAAGCCGAAGAGCAAACCAAGCAATTCACTTGCATAGACTCCTCAATACAATGCAACCTCCCTCCCCTGAAGTACTTATAATAAAGCTGTAGCTTTTAATATATGGATTGCTGTGTAACAGTCACGTTGTAACACAGGACGTCATGGCACAAGACTCACCCTCTTCTGCCTAAATATTATTACATGGGATGTTCAGCAAATGGAGGATCACAATCTGTTCTGAGACCCATGCAATACATAACAGCAAAGATATTAGAAAAACTCTAACAAACTCTTGTTTCCTTGCTTTATAAGCCTAAAAAGTGTATTGTATCAGTAACATTAACTTCCAGCCAGAGTACCTGAAATAAGTGTACATATTTTTCAAATGGAATCTTTCAACCAAATTGGATTGCTATTTGCTTCAATTAAAAACCAGTTTATTTATAAACAGGAAAATGTATTAAAAATTAGGCTTTTAAGTATAGCTTTTCTGAATGGCTAAAAAACCAGGCATATATTCCCTCTCCTTGTACTGAATAGCGGCATTCTGATTGCCTATCACTCTACTGTCACAACTGGTTACATCTGCATTTATTGGTGTAATAAATACATTCCCCAAATACAGGACTGTTAACATGTATCCTTAGGGCTGCCGACTTTTTACTGGCACAAAACTGAACACCCTAGCCCCGCCTCTTCCCTGAGGCTCCACCCCCACTCACTACATTCCCCCTCCCTCAGTGGCTTGCTCTCCCCCATCCTCACTCACTTTCAGTGGGCTAGGGCAGGGAGTTAGTATGTTGGAGAGGGCTCTAAATGGGTGAGGGCTCTGAGGTGGGAACAGAAATGAGGGGTGCAGGAGGGGGCTCTGGATGAGGGGCTTGGGGTGCAGAAGCGGGCTCCAGGCAGGAGCAGAGGGATTCAGAATATGGGAGGGGGCTGCAGGTTGGGGTGTGGGTGGGATGAGGGCTCTGGGTTGGGGGTGTTTGGGGTGGAAGGGGCTTGGGGTTGGGACATGGGCTTACCTCCGGCAGCTCCTGGTCAGTGGCGCAGCAGAAGGCCTAAGGCAGGCTTCCTGCCTGTCCTGGGGCACCGCACTGCACCCCAGAAGTGCCCAGCAGGTCCGGCTCCTGGGCGGGGGGGTGGGGTGGGGAGACAGGATTCTCCCTGGGACATGCTGCTCTCGCCCACAGGCGCTGCCCCCCAGCACCCATCGGCCGGTTCCCGGCCAATGGGAGTGCAGAGCCAGTGCTCAGGGCCGGGTCAGCGCACAGAACCCCATGTTCCCCTCAGGAGCCGGATATGCTGGATGCTTTTGGGGCACACCGCAGTGCCCCAGGACAGGTAGGGACTAGCCTGTCTTGGCTCCGTTGCTCTGCAGCACCGACCGGACTATTGACAGTCCAGTCGGCGGTGGTGACCGGAGCTGCCAGGGTCCCTTTTCAACCAGGTGTTCTGATTGAAAACTGGACACCTGGTCACCCTGTGTATCCAACTTCTTGGAATGTGTGACTGAATTAGTAAAATAAGAGAAATACCAGTTACAGGAGTTAACCTTAATTTATTAAAGAAAAGAACAGCTAATGACATTTATAGATATCTTTAATAAAAGAGAGCAGTGATGTTGCTATAACCATTACATTGCTTTCAAGTTCCAATCTCAGATAATGGGTTTAAAAGGCCACCATTCACACACAGTAAAAATAAAATAAAATGGGAACATTCATAAAAGACCATGCCCACCTTTTATAGTTCAGTGGTTGTGCATTGGCCTTCTACACCCAGGGTTGAGAGTTCAATCCTTGAGGGGGCCATTTGGGGATTTAATTAAGGATTGGTCCTGCTTTGATCAGGGGGTTGGACTAGATGACCTACTGAGGTCCCTTCCAACCATGATATTCTATGATACTAAAGTATATAATCAAAAATAGCAACAGAATATGCTCTTCAGAGGGCAGCCCCTGCAAAGAACAGACAATCCCCAACTCACATTGAAAACTATGGTGTTTGGGTGGGTACTCAGAACACTGTAGGATTGGTCTTCCTATAGCTACCATCTTTGATGTCTGTATTTTCTAACTTTGGTATCAAATTTATAATTCTCCCTACAGGTTTTCCATAAGGGAGCACTTATGCTTCAGTAAGTATGTAAGCAGTAATTTAATGTCCTCATTGCTTTACAATACTGAGAGCTAAATACAGTAAACCAATCCAAAATGAAAACCTTATGATTGACTCATTTCAAAGCAATGCATAATTAAAATGGTGTTTGTGGAGTGACTTAAAAATAGCCCAAAATTAATTTGAACTACATATATGGGAAAACATCCAACTTTGGAAATATCTTTTAAGTTAAATCTTTATCAGAAGATTTTTTTTCTATTTCAAGTTTATTTTCTTCCAGCCATGATCTTTAAATATTGTAATGCATTGTGAGCAGCATCGTTGTGAGTATTGCCCCAAGTAATCCCAGTACCATGGCAAACTGTGACTGGATTGGTTGAGAGTTCAGCAAGACATTGGTACTGTCCATTCACGCTCATCTCTTCTGAAATTATATAAGCAAAAAAGGATTAGCTCAACATTATGCCTTGTATAAGTTACTGCACAAGTTCCCTTGTTACCTCCCAATTTTTCCAAGTGACATGTATTAAAATCACGTATACAACCACACTGTGACTTTTAGTCACTTACTACACAGAATTAATTTCCAAAACACTTATGGAAAGTTTATGAAGGATAAGGACAGAAATGTTGACTATACTCTTGAATGATCCATCCAGCTCTTTCTATTCCGCTGTGCAGCATGTATAGTTATTTTGGTAATAATGCTGGAAAGAATGATGGGAAATATTATCAACTATGTAGGTGTCGAACTAACTTTTAGAATGTGCTAGATACTTGTAAATTAGTTACTAGAGATCAAAGCTAACACTTTTGTACCATCATAATTTCTTATTAATCAGGACATCTCTATTTGGAGGGTTAAAAATAATATGTACACTGCCAAGAGTCTGTATAGTCCAGACTGCATATACAGTACTTTTTTCATCTTAATGCAATAAAAAATGAGAGGTATTAACTACCATACAAGATTGTATCTGCTTTTCCTAGTTGCAAGGTTGTGTCACAGCTCAAGTGGTGGTAACACGAGGGAGAACATGAGATTTAAAAAGAGAAATAAGAATCAGAATAAGAGAATGGAAGAGAAAATTTACAATTCCAGCTAGATTGACCAAACTTCTGAAATCATAGTAAGTGGGGATGTGGAAGTCTTTGGCTCTTATGTTCATAGCCATAAATATGGCTCACTGTTTGTCACTGAGGTCATGGATTCTGTGATTTTCCACAATCGCCATGACTTCTGCGAGGGCCAGTGCGGCTGACCCTCAAACATGTGGCCCGGGGACCAGCTGGTCAGGTAGCCCTGGGTCAGCCACCCCAGTTGCTGCTGGAGTGGCCCCATAGCCAGCTGCACAGACCACTCCTCAGGTGGCCCCGAGCAGCTAGCCCCAGGGACTGCCTGAGTAGCAGCCGGAGCGGCTGGCCCCAGAGACTGCCTGAGCAGCGGTCCCTCGGTGGCCAGTGCAGCTGCTGCTGGAGGCAGTGCCCAGCCAGTCGCTGCAGCCACTTCGCTGAGCGGCCCTAGCAGTGGTGCCTGGGCAGCCGGAATAGCTGCTTCTCCAGGCACCCCCAGGTAGTGGTGCCCGGGCAGCTGGTGCAGTTGCTGCCGGCAGCAGCCCCCTGGAGTAACTGCCCCTGAGCTTTCCTCCCTAAAAGCTCTCCCTGAAGATGCCCCCAGCCCCAGCAGCAGTCCTGGAGCCCCCCAGCAGTGACCCCCTTAAGATTTAGTCACAGGTATTTTTAGTAAAAATCATGGACAGGTCATGGTCCTGTGAATTTTTGACCTGTCCATGACTATCTCCTAAAAATACCCATGACTACATCATAGCTTTAGCCATAAATAATGGCAAAATCTAGGCTTGGATACCTCTGTAGTTATAATAATTTAGGCTCCAATCAGACTCATGTGGGCAAACCATGAATTCAGTGGAGCTGCAAGTGAGTGCAGCCTCCACCCACATATATCAATTGCAGGCTTAGAGCCTTAAGGCAAAGTTTTCCTTATGCTGTATGAGCAGAGCTCCCATTTTAACATCACTGCATGTTTTGCTTAAGTGTGGATCAGAGAGGAAGAATGTATCATTCATGTATTACAATGTTAACACACCAAAAGTCATACCTATATTCAAATATGTTATAACAAAACCTTGTTCTTCTGCAACTTCTCCAAGCAGTTGGACATAGTTTGTGTTGGGAATACTGAGTGGACTTCTCTTCAGCAAGGTAATTTTTTCTTCTGATGAGTTCCTTAAGGCATCCCATGTGCATCCTAAATTATTTCCCGCTTCATTTCCCTGAAAACATTTGAAGAGGGTTTAGATTTGTTTTGACATATTAATAAAATGATGTTCAGCAACAAAAAAAAAACCATGCAATATACACTTATCTACAAAAACGCAGAAAATGCAAACTTCCACATAGCACCTTTATATAGTGTCTCAGTGAGTCTTAGCTTTTCTGTTCAACTGCCCCAGTGATGGAATGGTGCCTGGCTGCCCACTACCCTATTCCTTATGCTATGCTTTGGCCTGATTACAACTCTCTTACTTTCTGCCTGTGTTCTCCCCGTCTCTCATTCTTTATTTTTCATTTTTCCCCTGTATTTGCTCCTCTTCTCCTCACAAACACAGTTGGTGCCTTCTCCCTCTTTTCAGTCAACCTCAATTCTCCACTCCTTGTAAACTGGTCTGGCCCTGTGTTCTATGCCTCTTGCACGGCTGCTTCCTCCACAGTGCCTGTTACAAGAGAGTGTGCAGACAATACTGTTGAATGAAGTGATGTATATTGCTGCTTGGAAAAAGCAAAGCATATGCAGCAGCCAGCAGTGGCTGCCTGATGGCCTCCTTGATACCCTAGATATGCCATGCAAATTTAGTGTGAACAAACCTAATATATCCCAGAAGGTACACTTTAATAGAGCATCTTGTCTTGTATTTTTATTATGTTTCCCAATCACTTAATTGGGCAAATACTTATATTTCACCAGCATGTGTTGTCTGTGTCAAGGTATTATAATTGTAGTAAGCAAACAGATTCTAAAACACTAATCACTTATTTTACTTTTTGCACTTTATTCCCCCCTCTCACTTTTTCAGATGCCCTGCTCCCAGAACTCCCTTATGTTACTGGTCAAATAAAAATTATCCCTGTTTGATAGTCTTTGTCATAATGTCAAATGAGGGTATCTACAAACAACGTAGCTCTTTTCCTCCCTCCTGTGTGTGCCATTCCTTCCCTCTGTTTTATTAAATAGGAGGATGGGTTATTTGAAGCCAATTAATAAGATTAGCACAGAGAAAAATCCTACTTTTAATGGTGGCTGTCCTTATATAGTCTCTTGCACCAATGTCATATTAATAATCTGATGCAAATTTGGATGATAGCCCAGAGCTTTTGGGTCCATCTAGAAATAGGAACATGGTGTATAACTTTGTGATAATGAAAATGTCTGACCATATTTTGTTTTGTCATTGAATTGCCTGACAACATTTATGGCACTTATGCTGCTCTGCCCATTACTTACTAAGGAAATATTGATGCTATCTGGAGGGAAACTGTGGAATTTGGCAAGAAATTTTTCAGCAGCATTTCGTTTTGCTAGTTTCTTAGATGTCCCAGTCCCTGCATAAAGAAACAAAACCAAAGAGTATTAACAAGAGAAAAATGCACTGAGGTGGACTTAGTGGCTCAGAGGACTGATAATTCTCTGTAGGTTGCTGGTTCAAATTTACCACAAACAGTAAGAAATAAGTTGTTACTATCTGACTGCTGTTTGAAGGCTTATGTGAAATAAACTGACTTCAATCCTGTTGCTAGTGGACTAGCATTGGGGGTACACTGCTGCAACACTGAGTTCCTGAATTACTACAGCTTGTTGATTATTCAATCTGTAGATAAGCAGAATTTGGTCTTTAGATGTGTTTGGGTTCCACAAATAGATTCATTATTATAAAACATTTTAAATAATATCTTGACACAAACACTCTTGCAGCTTACTCTTACTCACATTTTCCTTCTTTTGAAAGAATCGTAATACAACTGAAAGGTACTTAGTTGAAAGAACTGAAGCCTTCTGTTTATACTCAGAACAGGCAGAAGATGTGAAATTGTGCAAGTTCTCACATTGTTCTTCCAGAATAACTCAGTTCTAAACTGAAGGGATCACCTCCTGTAGTGAAAGAACACTTCAGTCTGTAAGTCCAGTTAATCCTGGGACACTCTGCTAAGACTGGTTTCAGAGTAGCAGCCATGTTAGTCTGTATCCGCAAAAAGAACAGGCGTACTTGTGGCACCTTAGAGACTAACAAATTTTAAGGTGCCACAAGTACTCCTGTTCTTTCTGCTAAGACTGCCAATATTGGTGCTAGTTAATAATTGCAATGGTAGTGGTTTTGTGATGGAGGACACCTGTTCACTAAGAACTAGACTAAAATCAACTCACTTCATGTAGACCACCAAAGAGACATCAGATAGCAACATTTTAATCATTAGCCACCTGTTCTGGGGTTAAATGGGTGACCCAAATCATTGAGCAATCCACCTGACTTGAATTCAACCTGCAAGTCTCCCTGTAAATGCAATGTTGTTAACCACTGATGGTTACAGGTATTCAGAGTTCCTAGAGAATTTGTCTGATCTAGTCTTATGAAGTACACTAAGGAAACAGGATTTAGAATGTATTTTACAGTAATTTAAAGAGCAGGATTCTCCCGTAGTCTCCATTAAAAGTAAGTAAACCTCCAATTTCTCAGCTGTAAGAAAACACATTAAGCATTTAAAAACTTAGGCCCAGATGGTTATTTGCCTCTATCATTACTACTGAGCTTCAAAGCTGGAGGTTAATACCTGTTCTGAGGAGGAAGATTTAGGGCTTGTCTACACTACCCGCTGGGTCAGCAGGCAGCGATTGATCCAGCAGAGGTCAATTTATCACGTCTACTATAGATGCAATAAATCGACTGCTGAGCGCTCTTCCATTGACTCCAGTACTCCACCAGAATGACAAGCGCAAGTGGAGTTGATGGGAGAGAGTCAGCTGTTGACTTATTGCAGCAAAGACACTGCGGTAAGTAGATCTAAGTACATTGACTTCAGCTACGCTATTCATGTAGCTGAAGTTGCGTATCTTAGATCTACCCTGCACAGAAGTGTAGACAAGTCCACTGTGTCTTGCACTAAGTATTTCAAACTGCTGCTTCTCCTCACCAATCCCTTTCTATAATTTCTGAAAGCCTAAATTTTATATCAGAATGTCACTAAGTACAACCAGGGAGTCCTCCCCTCCACCAAAAAATTCCAAAACTATCTAATTTGAAGATGGGTTATTTGCAGCTAACCAAATGCTGGTCACTAGGTTGGAAAGGCTGGTCAAGAATCACTTTTGTGCAAATTCTGTACTTATAACTCTAGAGTTTACAAGGGAGTTAAGTGCCAATGCAAAATTTTTGCAGGTTATCCAACATACACAATGCATGAATGTCATTCATCAAATACTTGTTTAAATAAAACTACTATGTATTTGCATTGTCTGTTGCTAACTTCAGATGGAATATTTTACTTCAATACACTGTGGAGGTATCATTCAACAACTTCTATTGCACTGAGAAATGTTTTAGATGCAATGTTTTAAATAGCTTGATTAAAAGTTATGTGCAAATGCTATTTAGGATATCTGTGCAATGCATTCGCACATTCTCTTGCCAATTTTGAGGAAATAGGAAAGAACTGTCATGCAGAATATCACTTATCCTAATATTTAAAAGCACTGCAAGTCTGCATTTTAAAATTTAACCCCATAACTTCCAGCATTTTCAAGTTAAATAATGGCACACTTTTTAAAATGCTCTATTCCTTAATGTTAGGGAACTGAAAATGTATCCTCACTGTCCAAATGCTAATAGCAAATATTTTAAGTGTGCCAATGATGCATTTTGTATGTCATGAATCTGCTTTAAAAAAGGTACAATATTAATGTTTTTAAATAAAAAGGCTGGGAGGGGGAACACTCACAATTAATTAGGGACTGTTATGGAAACTGACCACATTCTAAATTTGCTACATTTTGTGTTGATTTAAAAATATATATATATACCAGTTTCTACAAATGTTTCTATTCTGCAAGTCATTGTAAACTCCCGCTTGTGAGGAGGCCCCGACTCATGCGCAAGTGAATATTCAGGAAGTCTCCATCCCTTCTGAACAGCCAGTTCCTAAAGAAACAGATGTTAGACCTGACTAACAGAAAAAATTCTGCTTTGGTCTGTCTCTAAACATCTCTTTCAAACAGCTACCATCTTTGCTTAGCAAAACTCATTGGTCCATTTTTAAAAACACATTTACCACCATAACACTGAAAATATTTCAGTAATAGCTTGAAGAGCACAATATATTGATGTGGGAAAACACAAGGATATAAGTTACCTAAAATGACACATTTACCAGAAGTCAAAGCAGAGATGGGGTCAAACAGAAAAGACTGTTCTGATATTTGCAAATACTAGTAGCATACGTAAAAGCCCTCCAAACACTAGTAAGTTACATTTTAAAGAGCTGTGTTAGCCTAAAACCCTATCTAAAAATGAAAGGACATAGGGTGGTTTTGTAGGGTGTTGATCCTGAGCCCTCACTCTTCAGGCTGGCAGGGTTTGGAATGCCATGTAAGAGAGAGAGGGACGTGGTCCTGTTCAGGAAAGTTTAAAAACCAGCTTCAATTTCAGCTGTTTAGTCAAACTTGAAACTTTAAGCCTTGAATAAGTGCCAATTCCTCCTTTAATTGTTCTGAGCTATTAAATTCAATTCTTTTAATTTTTCATATTTTTAATATGACTATCCAACTTATAGTACCGATTTGGCAAGGCCAGCCTGCTTAAAACAGAGAATCAATTAACAAAACTAGTGACGGTGAACATATCACATCATGCAATACTGTACCCACAGCATTAAAATAAAAACATAGGAGTAGAAAAAACACAATCCTAGTCTTGTTGGCAGTGAGTTTTCTTCTTTTTGACCTGGTAGTGAGACATGCCTTCCAACTAAAGTTTCTATGTTATATCTCTTGAAGAGCAGAATGGTACCTAAATGGAATTTTTTAAAGGAGATGAAAGGGATGTGAGTATGTAAGAGAGGGAGAAACACCTTGACTAGATTTAAGTTTTTTAAAAGCAATGGTCATGAAATGTGGCTTCAAGGACTTATTCTTTAATGAAAACTGTTGTTAAGGGAAGTGGTGTCTTAAGCTAAGCTTTCTGTACCATCTACCTTAAATATGTCTCTGGAAAAAAATTAAACAAGAAGCAGCCAAATCTCATGTCCAGCAGGAGACGTTCAGTTTTTGATTCTTACTTACAACTAGTCATTTGTGAACAATGAGATTCTTCAGAGCATGCAAGTAAACTTAGGTCAAAACACTGCAGTTTCCTTTAATATGAAGCCCCTTCAAAGTCAATGGGACTATTTGTGCTTAAAGCACATACAAAACTGTCTTCAAGGTTGGGTGTCTGGGCTCAATCCACAAAGTACTGAGCACTCTAGCCCCAATCCAGCAAGGCATCTGTGGGTGAGTGCTTCCCTGGATTGGAGGCAGAGTGCACAGCACTCTGTTTAGACCTCAAGGGTTCATCCTACAGTGTTAAAACTTTAGCACTTAATGCATGTGTGTATTAACTGTGATACTAAATGTTTCATATGAAAATGTCAAACAAAGCAGACATGAAACATTATTTAAATGGGCAGATTTCTGTACTTAATCTGTTCTTCTTCTTCCATAAACACTCTAAATTTCAGAAATACAGAACACCTTACATTCATCAGAACACGTGAAAAATAATCCTCTAAATATGTTGTCTATGGGTCTCCAATTTCAACCAGCTTTGTGAACATTTTAAAGAAAATCTTAAAGGAAGCCAAATGTTCATGTCTATACCTGTTTACACCATGTTTTTATTTTGACAGTGTTAACTGGACTTAAACATAATTATAATAGTAAAGTTAGTTGCAAACATATTTCATATTCTCACTACAGCTGGCTCTCTACATGCTTTCCCCGCAGTGAACACAATTAGTGCTTGCTCTTTTCTGACCTGTACTACTTGCTCTGGGCTGTCTATGCTGCCTTCTGTAACTTAAAAAAATAAAATAAAAAAAAAAGTTCAAATGAGTTCAAAAAGTAGCTGCTAGTTTAGTGTAAATAATGCCTGACAAGTCTAAGAACCAGAATAGATTTTAAATTCAGGCTTATCCAATATTCATTTTTTTGTAAGGAACATTTTACACACAGCTGAACTATTTGCAATGATGGTCTTAAAATGCAAAAAAGTTACATCTTACCTGTAATGTACCTATAGGATTGGTTTGATTTTGTGGTTGCTTTGGAGAATCTGGAACTATGGAGTCTGGCACTGAAAGACTAAAATAGTTTAACTTTTTTTTTTAAACTGACAATTTTAAGTTAAAACTGCTGAAGACATAAATTAGGCACTAATCTATTAACAACCTAGGGTCTCAATCCTCAAAACTCTAACGCATACACTTAATTTTACACATGTGAGTAGTCACATTGAAATCTTTGCATGATTAGCATCCAAGGCTAAATCTCCATCTTCTCAGATGCGGAAAACACTATATCGTAATTATATGAGACCTAAAATTTTAGAGCCAGATACACCTAATATTAATGTGTCCCCTGGCAACTTGTGGATACTTACTTTAAACATGTCTTTCTGTCCTCCATGGCTGGGGTAGGGAGCAGAGGGAATCACACAAACAGCAGATTGACCAGTTATACAGAGAAAATAGTAAAAACTGAATATATATGAGGTGCCTTCAATTATTGTTATACTATAATCATGTAATTTGTATATGTTTAACAGCTTCAAGTTACACAGTACACCATCTTGCAAAAGAAGTAGCATCTGAAAAAAGACATTAGTCCTATTTCATCTTAGACAGTTTCATTAGGAAAATAATGAAATATAAGAATCCAGATTACAGAAAAAGTAACAGTGGGTATTCACCCATGAAAGCTCATGTTCCAATACGTCTGTTAGTCTATAAGATGCCACGGGACTCTTTGCTGCTTTTACAGATCCAGACTAACACGGCTACCTCTCTGATTATAAAGTTTGAGAGAGTGTCAGTTTTTAGAGTTAAATTAGAAAAAAAACTTTCCTCAGAAAGAAACGGGTGAACTGATTGTTTGTTTGGGTTTTTTTGGTGTTCAGAGCTTCTTTTAATGCCATATTTAGATCGGCAGTGTCATTTTGTGCAGTACAATACAGCCACTCCTAACTCACCCAATACTTGGATTTCCTTCTAAAATGTTCAAGGCAGCTTCTGCAGCTCTGTGTTTTGCAATCTTCTTGCTATGACCTTCACCTGTATTAAAATAGACAATCTGATATCCCTAAAGCATGACAGCATGTGACCAATGACAGCCGTGTTAAATTGTTATAACAGGTAACAGCCCTGTCTGGAATCTCTATAGCATTATGTGATGTAGCCCCACCCCTGACATGCTCCCTCTTGCCCTTACACTGGGGTTTGAGATGGGGTCCTCAAAAGGCAGGCTTGGGTGGCTTTCTCTATAGTGCCTTTGCTGAGGGAATATAGGGTGGGTTATATAGTAGCAGAGGAAGACATGGGGAGGATGGGGGCATAAAGAGCGGCATTCTATATAACCAAAACAGAACACTCCTCCAGAATCTGGAATTGAACCCAGAAGTCCTGAGTCTCTGTATCCCTCTGTTGTCAGCAAATACCTAGCTCTGAAACTCACTGGCACTGTGTTTTTCATCTCCCCCTAGTGGTAGTCCACACAAAATGACAGCATGCAGTATTATTACTATCAGTTGCTGCATTACCTCAAGTACTTTAGTCTGAACCCTGCTGATGAACTATGTTCTATGTTACAGAATGTCTTAAGTCTCTTTTTAAAAAAAAACCAAAAAACCTTGTCTATGACATCCAAAGAAACTATACTCAAACTTTAAGGTTGCAAAGTCAAGTATGCAAAAGTCAGGAAACATCAAGCTTAAGGTAGCTTGTGCATCCTTAATTCTGCAATCATGTGCATGTGCATTAACATATGCACATGGTCACACGCCCCCCCCCGCCCCCCCAACAGAAACGCTGCCTCATTCAGTGCACTGCATAGATCTGCTTGGGGGATGAATCAGGGCTGTGTAATAATGGAGGCTGTTTGTAGCAGAAGCTGGAAAGTGTGTACCTATTGTGATTGCTGGGAGATGGCAGACCTAAGCCTGCCCTCAGCTAAAGGCTCTGCCCCTTAGCCGGCGGCAGGGGAAACTAGTAAACCTGGGCCCCAAGTGAATACTGGGGACAACAAATGAAAAAACAGGGATGGGAGTGAAGGTCAAACAGTGAAAATCAGGGAACTGGATGAGGACATGAACAGAGAACCCAGACAGTGCCCACTGCTACTCAATGGCATCTAAGGAGTCAGTGGACACTGCCCAGAGCAGTGGCTCTCAACCTTTCCAGACTACTGTACTGCTTTCAGAAGTCTGTCTTGTGTACCCCCAAGTGTCACGTCACTTAAACACTACTTGCTTACAAAAATCAGACATCAAAATACAAAAGGGTCACAGCACACTATTACTGAAAAATTGCTAATGCTTTTTATGTAGCATGTTGTAAAACTAGGCAAATATCTAGATGAGCTGATGTACCCCCTGGAAGATCTGTGTGTACCCTGGGCTTAGAATCACTGGCCCAGAGGAACTCTGCTTGGAGACATGACTTTGCACAGGATTGGAAATAGGCCCCACAGTTGCAGAGCCCTGCCCAGCTTCTTCCTCCTGGTATGTTGGATGGCAGTATTGCCAGCACTAGGAGGTTGATAAGGAGGTTTTGCAACATTGTGGGGCCACGGATAGGGTGTGCAAGGATCAGGAGGTGTGAGGGAAAAGTGCAGTCAGAACCTCTGTAACTCATTCTGGAGGAGCCAGGAGACAGGCTTCAAACTGACACACTGTACGTTGATGTGTGCCAGGATCTTCCGCTCACTGCAGACAGGACAGGTGTTGAGGGAGTTCATGAAGTGCCCCAGCTACATGCCCATGCTTATGGCTTCATGGAGGAGTCATCAACTGATATCCCTCGTGGGCCGTGAACCAGAATGGAATATATGATGGACCATGAGGTTACCTCCCCTCTTCAGGTGGCAGCAGGTCCCACCACTTAGTGTTAGGGAGGTGGGCTGGGGGGCGACACAAGGGCAATGAAGTGGATAGTATGAAACACAAGTGTCTACAGATGTTTCCTTGGTGGTTTGGAGGTGATACAGCTAGATGTCATTCAGTCAGCTCAGGCTGGGTGTCTGGGGTGACATGGGGCAGGTGTCCAATGTCTAATTCTGGAGGGCCAGAGGTGAGCAGTGGGTGGAGAGCACCTAGCTATAGGACCCACTCCAGGAAAGAGAGAGAGAAGTGGGAGGCAAGGCTGCCCTCACCTCCTGGAGCATATGACTGAGGACACACAGGGTAGACAATCCCTGGCTGGCTGAGCACACGGGGTCCACTCAGTCTCTCTGATGATAGTCTAGGTGCTTTCTCATTCTGGTGGCACCAACCTCCTGGGAATTGTGTGTAATGAATGAGACAGGGACTGCAAGAAGAGAGAGGATGTTCTCCTGGTTATTCATGTTGAATGCCATCCCAGAGAACTAGATTCTATTCCTGCCTCTCTCACTATTCCTTCAGGCTGCTGGGCAAGTCACAAACTAAAATTTTCCAAAGGGAGCCACTAATTGTATGTTCCTCATTTTTGAGTGCCCAACCTGAGACTCCTGGGGCTGGATCTGCAGAAGTCTGAGCACTCACAACTGAAGTCAATAGGGACTGTGCTTTGAATATACAGTGTGTCAAAAATGCAAAGTGCTCCGAAATATCAGGCCTTAGACATCTCAAGCTGAGCATCCAAAATTAGTGGACACTCTTGTAATCTTGACCTTAAACTTTTTGCGACTCAGTTCTGTTATCTGTGAAATGAGGATAATATGACTACATAATTTCATGAGTGTTCTGAAGATCAATTCATTGTTTAAGAAGCATTCAGTTACCGTGGTGAAAGGATGATAGAAACACCCAAGAAGAAACTAATAACTTCTTATTTGGTGCATGGCTTAAATGGTATGTATTTAAGACCTGGGGTCACACACTGACGAGGCTACAGATAAATAATGAATAACTATGCTTTCACTGAAGTAGTGATCATATGGAAATATATACTAGAGCATGTAATTTTCATAATGGCTATGTACAAGGGGGACAAATCAAGGATATAGGCAACTTTAATTCTGGAATTTCCTTGGCTTTTGAGTGCTTGACTTTACAACCATAATGTTCTTTTAATGTAGTATTTTTGCATGTAATAATTCTACACTTAGTGCTCTATCATGAAGACAATAGATGTAGTTTATTCCAAACAGATTAATTTAAAATTAGGGCTGTCAAGCAACTAAAAAAATTAATCACGCATTTAAACAATAGAATACCACTTATTTAAATATTTTGGGTGTTTTCTACATTATCAAATATTTCTTTCAGTTACAACACAGAATACAAAGCATACAGTGCTCACTTTATATTTTTTTGATTACAAGTGTTTGCACTGTAAAAAGACAAATGAAATAATATTTTTCAATTCACCTAATACACGTATTGTAATGCAATCTCTTTATCATGAAAATTGAACTTATAAATATAGAATTATGTACAAAAATACTGCATTCAAAAATAAAACAATGTAAAATTTTATAGCCTGCAAGTCCACTCAGTCCTACTTCTTCAGCCAATTGCTCAGACAAACAAGTTTGTTTACATTTGCAGGAGATAATGCTGCCCACTTCTTGGTTACAATGTCACCTGAAAGTCAGAACAGGTGTTCTCATGGCACTGTTGTAGCTGGTGTTGCAAGATATTTACATGCCAGATGCGCATGCTTCAACCACCATTCCATGGGACATAACGTCCATGTTGATGACAGGTTCTGCTTGAAAACCATCCAAAGCAGTGTCGACCAATGCACGTTCATTATATATGCCACCAGCAGAAGGTTGATTTTCTGTTTTGGTGGTTCGGGTTCTGTAGTTTCCACATCAGAGTGTTGCTCTTTTAAGACTTCTGACAGCATGCTCCCTACCTCATCCCTCTCAGATTTTGGAAGGCACTTCAGATTCTTAAATCTTGGGTCGAGTGCTGTAGTTCTCTTTGGAAATCTCACATTGGTACCTTCTTTGCATTTTGTGACATCTGCAGTGAAAGTATTCTTAAAATGAACAACATGTGCTGGGTCATCCTCCAAGACTGCTATAACATGAAATATATGGCAGAATGTGGGTAAAACAGAGCAGGGGACATACAATTCTCCCCTAAGGAGTTCAGTCAGAAATTTAATTAACACTCTTTTTTAAACACATGTCACCAGTATGGAAGCATGTGTCCTGGGATGGTGGCCGAAGCATGAAGGAGCATACAAATGTTTAGCATATCTGGCACATAAATACCTTGCAATGCTGACTACAAAAGTGCCATGCAAATGCCTGTTGTCACTTTCTGGTGACACTGTAAGTAAGAAGAGGGCAACATTATATCCTGTAAATGTAAACAAACTTGTTTGTCTTAGCAATTGGCAGAACAAGAAGTAGGACTGAGTGGACTTGTAGCCTCTGAAGTTTTACATTGTTTTGTTTTTGAGTGCAGTTATGTAACAAAAAAATCTACATTTGAAAGTTGCACTTTCAGGACAAAGACTGTACTACAGTACTTGGAAGAGGTGAACTGAAAAATACTATTTCTTCTGTTTATCATTTTTACAGTGTGAATATTTGTAATTAAAATATACACTCTGATTTCAATTACAACACAGAATACAAGATATACATGAAAATGTAGAAAAAACATCGAAAATATTTAATAAATTTCAATTGGTAGTCTCTCGTTTAACAGTGCAGTTAAAACTGTGATGAATTGCTATTATTTAATTGGGATTAATTTTTTTTAGTTAATCACATGAGTTAACTGCGATTAATCAACAGTCCTATTTAGGTTAGGTTTTCCAGAATCCTCAAGTTAGCAGGCAGCTCTTGGAGATTTTCCCTTCAGCCAGTGAACATTCTTACTTAGCCAAGGTAATATTTATCTTTGTCTTTTTACTGTATTTTCTGAAAATATCAAATCAGAATTAACAGCCTAAAACTGCACTGTTTTAATGTTTAGTTTATTCACATGTGAAACTCAAAGTTTAAAAACTTGCTTTTTAGGCAAAGCTATTGAAGTTTGGCAAGTACTGGAAGGACCAAAAGCAAAGCATATTAACCTATTAAATAAATGAAATGGTCAAATCATAACTTTTTTTTGTTGTTTTCATTGGAAAATACATTGGAAATAATGTAAAGGTTTTTTTTCTTAAACCACTGCCAATAACCATACCAAAGGGTAGCAACATTACAGACCTGTGCCCGTTATTTCACCTACTGTGACTTTAAAGGTGAAACTTGGAAGATGTACTTGTCCTTCAGCCTTCTCAAACTTGTACTCAGGAGTGATACCAGCCTTCGTGCCATATTCATGTAACAACTGAATTGGTGTTTTCCCTGGTTTGGCAACAATCATTTCCGCCAAGCTGCAAAGAAAAGAATAAGATTTCCCGATGAATAATTTACAAACGGGAATAATTTAGAAGGGAAAACTGTATTTAAAGCTGGTTAAAAAAAATATGAATTTTATGATTTTTTTTCACTGAAACACTGAAGAAATAATTTTACTACTTGGCTTTTGTGGCACTTTTCATCCACAGATCTCAAAGCACTTTTACAAAAAAGGACAAGCATCGTTACATTGGGATGGGGAGACCAAGTTATAGGGAAGCAAAGTACTCGTCCAAGGTCCCATGGTAGACCAAGATAGAACCCAAGTTTACTGAGTCCCAATTCACTAGGCCAATATCTCCCAAATTTCCATTTTTTTTTAAAATCAGCTCTAGCTACTGTAAAAGGATAAAATTACCAATCCCCTCCCCCTCGCCCCCCAATCTGGATGAGGAAAAAATAGTTTAATGAATTCTCAGTGTGTAGGGCCTGGCATCCATTCATATATGTGAAGTTTATTGCAGCACAGAAGGAAACAAGAACAGAGATGTAAATAGGTGGAAAAGCTATTCAGAGGTCTGAGCTTAAACTTGTTTAAAAATGCCCAATAAGAGGCTGTAGAGATGGGCACATCAAAACTAGAACAGCAAGAAAAGAAGAGTATTTTAGCTGCAGCAGAGAAAGGGAAAAGATTGCAGTGGTTCTCAAACTTTTTGTATTTACAACCCCTTTCACACAGCAAGCCTCTGAGTGTGACCCCTTTTATAAAATAAAAAGTGTTTTTAATTAACACTTTTAAAGTGATATTTGTATGTTTGTTAATATCACTTTTCACAGCAGACTTACTAGCGCAGACTTCACAGCGGACTTGTTAGCTAGCTGAGAGGTATATACTTGCAGCCCCCACATAACCACCTTGCAACCCCCTGAGGGGTCATGACCCCCAGTTTTGAGAACTTTTGTGATTAGAGGAAAAACAGGTAGGTCACAACATGATCAAGCCAAGCTAAACTAAGGCATGTGTGTATTTAGCATTTGGGGGACAGAAAAGTTAATTTACAAACTGTTGTGGAGGAAAAAGCAACAGGATTTGGCAAAAGCTTTTGGCAAAAAGAAGGGACAGAATTAGAGGGATATGTTGAAAACAAAAAAACCGTGCAGTTTCTCAGATTTACAAGACTTTTCTATCTTAATACCCAATAGGCCGGGCAACAAGTATTTAAAGCCAAGCACATGTATGATTTTTTGCATCAGGAGGACCTACATGCATTTGCAGACTATTCAGAACTACCAGCTCTACATTGTAAAGCAAATTTAGTGCACAAAGAATACCATATTGACAAATCAGCAGACTAGTCACAGCACTATTATAGTATCAGTAGTGAAAGTGCAAAATTCTCTTTGGAGTGCCATCCTCTGTACCTCAGCCCTCTTCTAAAGAGTCTGCCTAAAATGAGAAGCACACACAGACTTTGTGAGGATTCAATATGCTGAAATTGACAACAAGAATGTCATTTTGTTTCATTTTGTAATAGGGACACCTATCAACAAAAAATCAGATGGACTCCAATTAGTTTACACAGGTCTCTGAATTTTGGTTACTACTGAACCCCACTGGATTCAAATCACTGACCTCCTTGTGAAAGGCTCTCATTACCTGTACTTCAAGGCAGCTTGTCATAGTCCATTCAAGTTATGAAAAATCAAACTGATCTTACTAAATGACGAAAGAAAAATTATTTTATGCTGAAAGCCTGCACTGACAATTAATGGGGGAGGGAAAGTGATTTTCAGCTGGAAGCTGTATGCTATGAAACCAGAATACAAATTAGGCAACAAACACTTAATACAGGATCAGTCTTAAACACAGCAATAACGAATCAGTTATATAATGTGATAGAATACAAATGCCAGATTTTTGTATGCAACTGTTCTATTAGCAGATAGGAATAGGGGAAAGAAAATATTTGCAAAATAACATTATGTTACAAGTAACTAACACTGTCTTCTGAACACCAAGACAACTGGGAGTGGTTTCAGTTACACCATGGACAAGTGGTTTGGATACGGAAAAGCACTTAATAATTCTCCACAGCAAAGGAACAATCATTGTTGAGGAGGATCTGAAGGTGACAGGTCCATAGTGGACTGAGCTTGCACCCATCTCAAAACTTATCAGGTTCAAAAGTTAACGGTATCTGGATAGCTGTCCTTCAACAAAAGCCTAGCTATTTCAGGAACTGGTGTGTTAGGCAGGACTATTCACATGCTTAAGGTCAAACACATGAGTTTGTAAGATCATGGTATACAAACACTGTCCTTGTCTGGCTTGGAACTTAACCTGGACTTCTTTTCCCCTTTCCGACATTATTTATTTTGCTACACCACTAGGATGACAGAACATTATGCTCCTGGAAGTATCATGAAACAAGTTCCTGAGCATTTGTCAAAATGTACCATGGCACTGTTTTAAAGATGGGCTGTTAGGGACCTAAATATTTCTGAGGATCAGGATCTTTCTTGCCAGGGAGGCGATTACTGTCGGACTACCTATAAGTCCAGCACTTCTGGTTTGAACTGGACAGGGTGCATGAAGGAAGTGGGCCATGTTTAACAGCTGTCACATTCTACCATGAAGGTGGCTCCTTTTCAGGGATGCTGAGTCCTGCTTCTAACCGCTAAGAGCGTTAACTTTAACTTTACACTGACACGACTGAGAGGTGTTTTCAACGGAGAGCTGAATGTAAGGCCCATTGAGCCTGCCTCTGACTGCATCACTCTGCCTCCGAGGGCAAGGGACGGAGCCTCGGCGGCGGGCGGGCGGGCCGAGCGCCGGCTGGTGCAGCAGCTACACTCGCAGCCCCGGTGGCTGCGCTCAGAGTAGGCGGCGGTAAAGGCCCCGCGCCGGCTCAGAGCGCGGGACAAAACCAGGCCGAAGGCCGGGACGCAGCTGGCGGCTCTCAGGGGCCGACCGGGCTCACGCCGGGCAATCCGCGGGCAGAGGGGAGCGGCGGCGGCCTCAGACAGGGACCAGCGTTTTCCCCGCTCGCTCCGCTGCGAACCGTGGCAGCTGGGCCCAGCGAAAATAGCGCAGGGGCACGAGCCCGGCCGGTCCCAGCCCCGCAGGCAGCAATTGGCCGCAGCCGCTCGCGCACCTCCGATGAGTGGGGAGCGGGGGAGGGCTCCCTGATTACCCACAATGCCCTACTGCGCCCTGACCTGTGGGGCTTGTCCTGCGCCTCCGGGCTCTGCTGGGTCGCGGCCGGGTAGGTCTCTTGAGACATTGCCGGGCCGGCCGCCTCCGCCTCCCAGCAAAGCGCGCCCCCTAGGGGCGTGTTGTGGGGGCGGGGCCGCCTGCCTTTCCTGCTCGGCACAGGCCTCCTTCCTGCTGCTGCGGGGCTCGGGACCCGCCGGGGAGGCGACAGTCCTTTCTGCCCTCCGCGGAGCGGCACTGTGGGGCCGGAGAAGATGGGCCCGGCCCTCGCCCAGCGCACCCTGTATGGCCTGGCCTGGCCTGACGAGTGATGCACAAATCCCTCCCGCCCCAGGAATCCCGGTGGGGAGGGGAATGCGCCCCCTCCCCCCAGGAACACAGCCATGGGGCAGAGAGGGAAGCCCTATATTCCCCCTCTGTCAGCCCCAGCACAGGCCACTCTCCACTCATGTATATGAACACTCTTAAAGCCTAGCAAAATCCGGTGTGCCGCTCTGTGGTGGAGTACACCCCAGTGTTTACTCTAGGGCTACTAATTTTGGTTGGATGTTATTCCTGGAGATTTCATCACATGGCATAAATCTTTAATTCTTGGAGACTCCAGGCTAATCCTGGAGGGTTGGCAACCCTAATTTACCCCTACACTATTGTAGTAATCTTTATACAAAATATATCCTGTAAGCTATCACTTGAAAATCCATAACTTGCTGTTTAGTAATGTTCTGGTGAATTATGCATGGCAACATTGTATGGGAAGTTTCTAAGACATCCTGTAATCATGTGGTTGTTATTAACCCAGGTTCCAAACCCCACAGTCTGTCCAAACAGATATTGGCAAATTGGTCTGTCCTAAACAAAGGACTGTGTGCTTGCTTTAATTTGCATTTAAGCAGTGAACAGAGTCATCAAGCAGGAAGGGAAGATGAAGTTCAAACAGGGGAAAAGACCACCAGGGAATAGTTTTCCTGGTAGACTCTTTATCTCCTGGGTCTTAGCTGGAAATGTTAAGAGGGGAACTGAAAATATAAAAAGGAGGGTCAAACACCAGACGGGGCACCCCTCTCTTTCTCTTTCCCTGCCCTTTGCATTCACTGCACCTGAGGAAACAAAGGCAGCAGCTATTGAATACTCTAGGGCAGGTGTCCTGACCTAAAGAGTTTAGTCAGTGTAAGACTCCTGAATGCATGTAGATTCAAAGCAAAAAGTTTTTTGTTACATTAGGCACTAGTAAGCATTTTACTTTTACTTTTCTTATAACCATTTTTTACCTTTATGGCTCATTTCTTGTACTCACTTAAAAGCTATCTCTTTGCTGTTAAACTTTTTATATCTAATCAAATGTGCTCAGGTTGAAATGTCTGGGTAACTCCATTTATGGTAACAAGTTTTATGCATATTATTCCTATAAAGTAATAATGGACTCAGGATAGTTGTACTGTCCAAGGGGGGGATGGGACTGTGCATTACAGGGCATATGTTTCTGGGGAAAAATCTGGGACAGGGATATGTGGGGGTCAACCTGCAGCATAACTAAGGCTGATAAGAGCCAAAGTGTGGGTGGCTGTCTGCAGCATACATACAGACGTAGCTGGAAGCGGCTTACATGCTGGTGACTATTTGTGAGCAGTCCAGGTTGAAGCTACAGCAGCAAGGCATTGTAAAAGGCACCCCAGGTTACAGGGAAGGGGTGATATAGCTACTCATTAGCTTGGATTGTATGTCACACCCTCCTACCAAACGCTGACACACCCCAGCAACCTTCCTTCCCTGCTCCACAGGCACACACCACCATCCATGAAGGAACAAACTGCTAAATTCCTTTCTGCCCTCCCAAGCTCACAGAACAAAATCCACACATAATTATGTGGGGAGAGGCAATAAAACACAAGAATATCCTTTGATACAGAAAATTATTACACGTGTACCAAGCCCTCCTGACCCAAAAGCACCAGCCAGCCAGAAAAGACTGTAAACATCAGCAAAAGTAGAAGTGAGGCCATACCACACAGAGCAAAGTCTCTCCCCAGCTTGAGAAAAGCAGAGATTTTGCTAACTTTGAGTAAAGTCGTATGTACACATCAACTAAAGAAAAAATTTAGAAAGGCTCGCACAATCTGAAGTTTATTTCTTCAGGGCTGAGCTCTTTAACAGAGTTATTATTCAACCACTACTGAAAGGAACCTTGCCCCAGCCTCCAACTGTGTAGCTCAGCAGGTCTGCTCAGGTGACTTCCCATTGGTAAAGTTCTCTGGGATCCAGCTGGATAACAGGCACATTAAACAGCAAATATATCATTGTCTTTGAAATCACAACAAAAAAAGATGACTGCAAAATTTAGTAATCTTTTGATTCTAAAGCAATCATCTTATGTATTTTCAAATAATGACATTATACTACTAAAGATTGAGCAATCATCTCTGTATCGGTTTACACAGTTAATTTATTATTTATTGCCCTGGATTAGATGGCACAACAGAAGGAAGTTGGAAAACAATATGCTGTAGAAGCTGGTTGGTGATGACCTTACTGATTCTCTTCTCCAAGTAAAATGTAACTAGGCTTTAAACAAAGCAACTAGACTTTAAGTTTTGCCATGTGGGTATGAGAGTTGGAAGCTGCCGTTGATACAAGGTTTTTTTATTACTATTAATGCCATACTATGTTTGCTGCTGCTACCAAAAACTTTGTTAAGCAGGTTGGTGACAGTGGGAGATTAGTCCCTGTTCCTAGCCTCAGTGAAGCTGACAAATACCAACCTCTGAGTCTTGTTATTAAGAAGAGAAAATGTTTTCTTTCAAAAAAATCTAAATTTGCTTCGACACCTTTCACCCTAAAAGACATTCTTCAGGGAGAGAAAGAAATTTCAGCTGGTAAGTTTTTCTGTTCTTCTTTGAGGCCTGAAATATTAAGGTTTTGCAGTAAACATAGACCTGGTGTTGCATTTCATTAGTATATGCAATATGATAATTATCTTCATTAGTCATGCAATTAATGAGAAATGAAAAAATAAATTATACAAATAGTCAAACTTCTATTTAAAAAACTGCACAAATATGTTTACTAACTGGCTAAAATTCTGAAATAATTTTCAGGAATCCATTTTATTGACAAATCTTGATTATTTTTGTGTATTAATAAATAGCAAATATAATTCAGCCATGTGTATTTAAAAAGTATTATTATAAAAGATTCTTGGTAAATATGTTACCCTATATTGTTTACCAGTTATTTAAAGTTCCATTGTATTATATATACATTTTCAAGGCGCATCTCCATAAAGCATCACTGTTGAATAGAAATAATGGCTCCAGTCCTGATTCATGTGACTGAATTCTTGTATCAGCTAAATGGGAGTCTGTTCAAGCACAAGAGTCTGCCCATGCAGATCTGATTGAAGAATTGGGCCATAGTAATTTGTTTTTATAAGTTAGTGAAATATTTCAGTAGTGTAACTACCACTAGATATGTATAATTTGAATAAATCTTAAGGAGACTCTGTCTTAAGTAGGAGGTTCAAAATTTAAACTATAGGTCCAGATTCACAAAAGCAGTGTGATGCTGAATGTCACAATGCCTAGCTTATAGGTGCTTAGAAAATTGGAACTACCTGGGATCTACATAGCCTGAGTTAGGTGCCTAAACTCCCTATACAAGAATGTCACAAGATAGGCACTTTAAGAATGTGATCCACTAGATGGGGAGCTGCCTAAGTTAGCCAGTAGGAAAGACTGACAAGAGCTGTGTCACTTAAGCTGTTTTTAAGACAGATGGCTACTTCCGGGCTGCAGAGAAGTGTCTATCTCTATGTGTGTTCCACAACTGAGAACCCCCTCTCCTAGCGTCAGGTGGCTTAGACACCTAAGCTGTTTCTTGTAAGGGGGAGTTAGGTAATTACCTCACTCCACACAGAAAGAGGTGGTGCCCACCTGATAACTTTAGCTTCCTGGTTAGAGCACTCATTTGGGATGGGGGAGATCCAGACTCAGTTCCTCCTGGTGCCTGGTGGGGAGAGAAGATTTGAACAGAGACTCTCCCTTGTGTCAGGAGAGCCCTCTAACTGCTGAACCCTGGGGCTCGCTCGCTCACTCTCTTCAGTTGAAGCTGTTCAACTGTGTATAAATAATTAAAGGATCATTGGAGCATGGGGACTGGACCCTGGGTCTCCTGACCCAGATGGGTGCCCTATAAAGTCATTCCTTCTCGCTCTGGCCCAATGAGTCTTTAATGCAGTGAGTGCACTTGAAAGCAGAAAAGTCCACTGAGGAAAAAAATTTCTATTTCAAGACTACGCGGAGGCTTGACACACAAACAGGGTCAAATTCTTCTAGCCTTGCACCTATGAGAAATTCAATAAGATTACTTGTGTAAGTAAAAGTTGCAAAAGATTTCTTGTAAAATCTAGTTTTAAAAAGGTCAAACAAACAAAACACCTTGACAGTGTCCTTTCAATAGGGGTTACATCTCATGAGGACAATGTGCTTTAATTTGTAATTGAATTTCTACTTTTTGGATGACAAAGGTACCTGAAAATGTGACAAGCCACTTAGCATTGTGAGAGAAATATATGAAACACTTATTAAAAATAAAATCACGACAGAAGTGGCACTCAAAAGCTTTAAAATTCACTTTATGAAAAGTCTGTAACTTCCTTTGTTAATAAAAGACTTCAGTCGTGCTGTATTGTCAACCAGTATCTTCTAATTTTTTCCACAAGTAGAACAGAAATATATTGTGAATCACAAGGAAAATATTAACTAAAAATGGCTATAAAGTTAGAATAGAGTTCAAACAAAAATGGATTCTTTAGTTCATACCAAGATCTGCGTACATGCAAAATTTCAAGAAAGTCAGACGACTTACTATGTGTTTTGCTACTTCTCCAGAAGAAATTATAAAAGTAGACAATGAAATCAATGGATGGTGCATCATATCATGTGACAGGTGTATTAACCTTTTCTAACTGACTCCTTTTAGGCCAGGAAATTAAGCAAGGTATGCTACTAGTACTCATGTGTGTCACACGTATTACAGAAATGAAAAACAAATTCAGCTAAATTGCCACTATAAATATAACTAGAAACTCAGCACTTATTAAAATGATTTTTATATGGGACTCTTCAGCAATGAGGGCTGTGTTTTAAAAATAAAAAAATCAGAGGGCATAAACCACCCTTGTACCAACCAAAGGCCCAATGTACCACCACAGCCACTCCTAATATCATGAGAATAGTGATGTGGTCTAGTATAGGGCGTTACACTGGGTGTTAAGAGTTTAAATTCTGTTCCTGGATTTGCCATTGACATACTATGTGATCTGGGACAAGTCACTTCATTTGTGCTTCAGTTTCTCCACTAATAAATTGGGGATAACACTTACTCACCTGTGTAAAGAGCTCTGATATCTGTAGATGAAAGGGAACTTTATAAGAATTCCAATAAGTATGATTTTTGTCTGAGACCCTTCTGCTACTCTGAATTTCACCCCAAAAGAATAAAGTTTGTGTTTGATATTTTCAGAGTGATACCCCCATTCTTTAGTTTGTTTGGTCCTGTAAAATTAGTAACAGTTTTGCACTATGTCAGACTTGGTTTGAATCACTACTATAATTCTCAGCCATTAATGTCTGTGTATTTAGGTATTATTCTGTTTCTAACCTAATGGACTTCTATTTTATTTTCTGTATATGGGCAGGAGACTTTCCCCCCCACAAAATACAGCAAGTATCCTCTTTTCCTCAGGTGTTTCATCCTATCAACTGTTGAATTATGAAGACAAATCAGATGTTTCACTCTATGGTAGACGAGGAAATCAGATAATGAGTGATGTTGGAGTCAATATTGCTGGATCAGATTCTGTTGCAGTGAAAGCTTCATTTGGTATAGTGACCAAACATGAGGTTGAAGTACCAACATTACTTAAAGAACTTACTACTAGGTCAGTACTATATTTTTTATATTCTTGGCCCAAGTGATTCGATGGTTAGATTATGTGAGATTACATTGAAATCCTGTGTGATTAGTTTTTTTTTGGTTAGGCTTTGAGAACTGTAAATCTACTAATAAGATTTGCTGTATGATCATTTAATAAGAACATAAGAATGGCCATACTGGTCAGACCAGTGATCCATCCAGCCCAGTATTCTGTCTTTCGACAGTGGCCAGTGCCAGATGCTTCAGAGGGAATGAACAGAACAGGGTAATTATCGACTGATCCCTCCCCTGTCGTCCAGTCCCAGCTGCTGGCAGCCAGAGGTTTAGGGATTCTCAGAACATGGGGTTGTGTCCCTGAATATCTTGGTTAATAAACATAGATGAGCCTGTCCTCCATGAATTTACCTAATTATTTTTTGAATCCAGTTATACTTTTGGCCTTCACAACATTGAGTTTCACAGGTTGACTGTGTGTTGTGTAAAGAAGTACTTCCTTTTGTTTGTTTTAAACCTGCTGTCTATTAATTTCATTGGGTGACCCATTGTTCTTGTGTTATGTGAAGGGGTAAATAACATCTCCCTATTCACTTTTTTCCATAACGTTCATGATTTTATAGACCTCTATCATATTCCTCCACTTAGCTGTCTCTTTTCCAAGCTGAACAGTCTGTCTTTTTTAATCTCTCCTGATATGAAAACTCTTCCATACCCCCTAAGCATTTTTGTTTCTCTTCTCTGTACCTTTTCAAATTCTATTTGTTCAGTCACTCAGTTCAGTGAGATCCCTTTGTAATGTTTTGCAGTCAGCTTTGCACTTAACTATCTTGAGTAATTTTGTTATCATCTGCAAATTTTACTACCTCACAGTTCACCACCTTTTCCAGATCACTTATGAATATATTAAATAGTTTTATAAGGCCAAAAGGGACCATTGGTGATCATGTACACTGACTTCCTGCATAATACAGGCCAGAAGAATTTCATGAATTATATCCTGTTTGAACTAGAGCATATGTTTTTAGAAAAACATCCAATCTTAATTTCAAAGTTTCCAGTGATATAGAACTCACCATATCCCTTGGTGTAACTGGTTCTAATGGTTAATTACCCCCACTGTTTTTTTAAAGTGCTTTATTTTGAGCCTTAATTTGTATCTCTTCAGCTTCCAGACATTTGCTGTCTTTGTCCTCTTGCAAATTTCTGTTCCCCCGTGTCGGTCCTTCTGGGATGAGTTGCTCACAGACTATAACCTTCCCTTTGATAAACTAAATAAATTGAGTTCTTTGGGTCTATTACTATAAATCATGTTTTCCAGTCCTCTAATGGTTCTTGTGGCTCTTCTCTTAACCCTCTCTAATTTTTCAACATCCTTCTTGAAGTGTAGATGCAGAACGGGACACAGTATTTCAACAATGGTTGCACAAATGCCAAATACAGCAGTAATATAATCTCTGCACTCATATTCAAGATTCCCCTTTTATTCTTCCGCGGTTCACATTAGCCCTTTTGGCCACAGTGTCACACTGCCAGGAGTTCATGTTCAGCTGATTATCCACCTTGACCCCCAAGTCTTTTTCAGAGTCACTGTTTCCCAGAATGAAGTCCCTGGTCCTGTAAGTATGGTCCCACATTCTTTATTCATAGATGTATGACTTTATGTTTGGCTAAGTTTAAAGGCCTATTGTTTGCTTGCATCTAGCTTACCATGTGATGCAGATCACTTTCTGTCAGTGACCTATCCTATTCAGTGTTTACCATTTCCCCCAATCTCTTCTGTCCTCTGCAAATATTTATCAGTAATGATTTTATGTTTTCTTCCAAGTCATTGATAAAAATGTTAAATAGCATAGGACCAGGAACCTCACTAGAAACACACTTGCTTGACGATTACCCTGTTTACAATTACATGTTGAGACTTATCACTGAACCAGTTTTAATCCATTTAATGTATGTTGTTATGAATTTGATTTGTTTTAGTTTTCTAAACAAAATGTCCGTGGTACTAAGCAGAGGTGACGTGTGAGGAGGGCATGTGGAGTTATATGCCTCCCCCTCTAGATTTTTGCCAGGGTTTGGTGGCCCTGCTTGGTCACATGGTGTGGCTGGGTCCCCTCCCTGCACAGCAGCTACTGGAGCATGCAAGCTGGGATCTGCTGCCATGGGTGGAGAGGCAGCAGTAAACAGCTGGGAGCTGCAGGGAGGAGCTGGTGATGGTAAGAGGAGGGGCATGCCTGGAGGGCCATGACTCAAGATGTTTGGGGTGTGAACCTTTAAATTGTGCCCTCCCCCCCCACTCTCAGCAGGTACTAGTCGTCTCTGGTATCAAGTCAATTGCTTTACAGAAGTCAAAGTATATTACAGCAATGCTATTACCTTATCAACCAAACTTGTAATCTCAAAAAAGATATCCAGTTAATTTGACAAGATGTGTTTTCCATAAATCCTTGTTAATTGGCACTAATTATATTACTCTCCATTAATCCTTTTTTAATCAAGTGCCATATCAGCTGTTCCTTTTAGTGCCCAGAATCGTTGTCAGACTGACAGGCCTATAAATACCCAGGTCAATCCATCTATAATAACCCAGGTCTTCCTGTTTACCTTTTTAAAATATTGTCACATTAGCTTTTTTCCAGTCCTTTGGAACGTCCCTATCTTCCAGGACTAATTAAAATCAATTTTAATGGTCCTGATAGCTCTTCAGACAACTCTTTTAAACTCTTGGATGCAAGTTAGCCAGGTCTGCTGATTTTAAAAATGTCTAAGTTTATTAGCTGCTGTTTAATTTGCTAATTATCTGTGGATTTTTTTTCTCTTTTAATTTTAGAAAAATTAACTTTGATCACTGCCTAGTCCGACAATCAAGAGAAAGTAGGAAAGCGGTTCTGTGTGTGGTCATGGAAAGTATTAGAACAACACGGCAATGCTCATTATCTGTGCATGCTGGTATGCGTGGGGAAACAATGAGGGTAAATATATTTAATAGACTTCCTTAACTAATAAAATGGATAGCAGGGACGCGTATTCTTATTGTAAGGACCTGTGACCAGGTTTCAATTGCGTTTACACTGGTGTAAATCCAGAGCAATTCCAATGTAAGTCAATGGAATTGTACTGATGTAAATTAAATTAGACTCTAACCCTCTCTCTGCTTTTCAGATCTAGAGAAAACTATGCCAGTATAGGATATTGGGGTAAAATTTTGGTTCCCCTGATGTCAATAGCAAAACTCTATTAATTTAATATTGGAATAGGCCATATACCATAATTACGCTATGTGTGTGAAGCTCTCCATATTGACATGTTTTTATTTTAATCAACTATAATTAAAAACATTACTAGGAGAACTTGGTTGTCAGACTAGTACACTTTTTCATATTTTAAAATCACCAGTCTTATGGGTAACAAGTGTTGTTTTGCTCACACAGGGCCTTATTTTTTTTTAAATACATGAAAAACTATTCATTATATGAAGCTTTTGTGGTATTTTATATAGGGGAGAATCTTACATTGGTTGTTTTGTATAAATGCAGATTCTACAGTTAGAAAACTTGGTTGGAAGCCAGATTCTGCATGAGGCAGAAGGGGACAGATCACTTAAAAAGAATGGAGAAAGAAGGAATTAGCTAGTTCTACTTTAATCCCCCCAGTTATGCAATTTACCATTTATTAATAGCGAATGGAAGTGAATATAGTGTTATTTATAGTTGTATAGGATTAGGGTGGTTAGATGGCCTTGTTTGCAGTGATTAGGTACAGTCTTGTTCTAGTGAAATCCCAGTCAGTTCTAGCGAAATCTGTCCCAGATTTCTTAGAACTGGCTTTATAGCCATTCTGTAAGCTACCAGACCATGGGCAGCCTACCTTGTGGTTGGAGGAGGACCTTGCCAGGAGGTTGTGGTGGCAATTCAGGTGATAAGTGAGGATCCAGGGATCAGGCACCAGTCTGAGGATGAAGCTAGAGTCAGAATCAAGGGGCCAAACTGAAGCTGAGAACTGGAGTCAGAATTTTAAGATAAAGGGTAAGCTGGAATTGTAGCCAGGGACATCGCAAAGAGTTGGAACTAGAAGTTAGAAACCAGAGTGGAACAGGGAGACTGGGGATGAAGCAGATTTAGGCTGGAGCTGGAGCAAGAACGGGCTGGGAAGCAGGGCAGGGCTTGGTGCAAGGACTGGAGCAGGAAGCATAAGTGAAAGCATAGTAAGCATGGCTGTGGGTGTGGTATGCATTGAGCAGCTACCACGTGATGGCTGCAAGATTCAAGTAGCAAACTGTTGGCTCCTCTGCCCAATCAGGAAGTGCAACTGTTTGGAAGGGGCTCATTGGGCCTATCTGAATTTGCTGGGTCGCCTAGCGACCAGGCTGGGAGCCAGATGTGTCCCTAACACATCCATCATAATAAAAGTAATAATAATACACACATCCTCTCCCTTCCCAGTCCCTTCTGTTGGGTTAAATGAGGCTGAGTGTACTGCTTCTAAAAGCTGCTAATTCCTCATTTCAAAATGGACCAGCTACAGTGCTATAGATGAGAAGGTGCAATCTGGAATGAAATTATTAAATTAAAAGGCAAACTCCATAAGAAAACATCTGGCAGATAGAAAGGTGGAAGATTAGTACTTAGGATCAGCCCAACTAAGTTTGAGAGCTGATTTTGATAGTGTTTGGATAGTGTGATATTTACAGTTACAGATGCTCCCCGAGTTATGCAAGACCTGACTTACGCAAATTCACACTTACGGAAAAAGTTCCGTAAGACAGAAATAGGATTTTCAAGTTGCGGAAATTTTTGCTTAATGTATGGGTATGGGCAAAATTTGAGTTACGCCAGGCTTTCCAGAACGCAATGTTGGGGAAGTTGGGGAGGGGGGGGCCTCTGTACTTCTTTAAATTTGTTTTGAAGACATTTTGATGCCAGTCTTACCTACTCACACTCAGTTGGCACCAACTGCACCCTTCTTCACTCCCATACAAAGAAAATCATAGCCTAGGTGAAAAATATAATCAAAATTTCCTCCTGATTCCAGAAAGGGAGAACAGGGAAAAGAAGAGGTGTGAAAAGAAAAACAAGATGCAAAAATAGAAAGCAAAACTAGAAAAAATACACAGAGGAGAAAAGAGATGAGAAGTGAAAAACAAAGTGAACAAAGACATAGGTCAGGGTGAAGATACAGAAAACAGTTGAGATAAATCAAAGGTGGAATGGGATGTGGTGTGTATGTGTGTGTTGAATTAAGATTTTATGCACTTTATGGCATATAGTCCCAGATCATATAATATTTGATGAATGGCAACACAAGATATTGGCCCTGTCATTGCTGTTTCATCCAAACATGAGAGAGGCCCACTCTGACTCTTCCAAAAAGGAGCTGCTATTGGGAGCACAGAAGCAGATCTCTTAAATCCTTATCCAAAATCCAGTGAAGTCTGTGGGACTCTTTCCATTAACTTCAGTGGGCTTTGGATTGGACTCAGCTTCTCCTCAAATAGAAACTGTGACTGACCTGTCAAAGTAGGAGGTATGATGATTGGACCTGGTTTCTGGTAGTCAGAAAGCTAAGGCTTCTTGGGAGTCTGGGTGCTGGAAGGATAAAGCTATGATATTGTCAGTGGTACACAGAGAGAAGGGATCTCAGAAAGTTTTGATGATTAGATTTGCATAATCCTACAAGTCCTTTGAGTTATGCTTATCACTAATTTATGTATCGGATATACTGCCTAATTTTCTATGGCCAGTTGATACTTTCTCTCTATCAAACATTACTGAAGTACAGAAAAGAAAGGATGACATTAATATACTGATGAGAACTGGGAAAATTTCTTTGGAGGTGGAGTTTGATCTTCAACTTCAAAAGAGTGTTTTCACACTATATATTAAAACTATTACTCTTAATTTTCATTTCTGTTCAAAACATTTTTTGTAAATATTTTTTCTCAATACAATAAAATTTTCCTTTTTTAAATCATAGTTTCATATTATTGAGGACCAAAATCACAAGGGACGAGACAAAGCTATTGTTTTTCCAGCTCACACAACTATTGCATTTAATGTATTTGAACTTTATATTCACTTGGATGGTAATTTTGGTAAGTAATTTTTTGTGTTGTTATTATAATTGCTAATATAGACTCAGAGACTTTAAGGTCAGAAGGCACCACTATGATCATCTAGTCTGATCTCCTGCACAATGCAGGCCACACAATCTCACCCATCTACTTCTGTAGCAAACCCTTAGCCTATGTCTGAGTTATTGAAGTCCTCAAATTGTGGTTTGAAGAACTCAAGCTGTAGAGATTCCTCCAGCAAGTGACCCGTGCCCCATGCTGCAGAGGAAGGTGAAAAACCTTCAGGGCCTCTGCCAATCTGCCCCTGGAGGAAAATTCCTTCCCGAGCCCAAATATGGTGATCAGTTAAACCCTGCGCATGTGGGCAAGACTCACCAGCCAGCACCCAGGAAAGAATTCTCTGTCGTAACTCAGATCCCATCCCATCAAAGAGAAGCGATGCAAATCACACTGGGAAAGAAAGCTACTAGAGCCTCCCTGAGATAGTGCTTGGGGTATGCTACAGACCGCTGGGATCTGATTTGGATAAGGATAGAGACCTCTTTAATGTTTTTAATGAAGTAAACTCTAATGGGAATTGTGTGATTATGGGAGACTTTAACTTCCGCAGAAATAGACTGGAGGACAAGTGCTATAGTAGTAATAATAGGGTCAGATTTTTCTGGATGTGGAATAGGCTGAGGATTTCTTCACCAAAGTATTTGAAGGACCAAAACAAGAGGGGAATGCATTTTAGATTATGGTCTTGGTGAGTAAGTTGAGGAACCTTCATAGAAGAAATCGTAAGTTGCGGGAAAACCTTGGTTCGAGTTGATCATGAGCTAATTCAGTTCAAAACCAGATGGAAGAGAAAACAAAAACAGATCTGGACTAGGGTTTTTTTTTTTATTTGTAAAAAGGGCTAACTTTAAAGAATTAAGGAAATTAGTTAGGGGAAGTGGAATTGGACTGAAGAACTCGTGGACTAAAAGGCGGTAGGAAGGCCTGAATTACTTCAAGTCCACAAGTTGCAGAAACTATCAGAAGCCCTACATCCGCAAGAAAGGGGGAAAAATCCATAGGCAGAGTGTAGACCAAGCTGGATGAGCAGCATCTCAGAGAGGTGATTAGAAAAAGCAGAAAGCCTAACAAAGAGTGCAAGAATAGGAGGGATTAAAGCAAAAAAAGCTACCTTATTGAGGTCAGAACATGTAAGGATAAGTGAGGAAAGGCCAAAGCCATGCAGAGTTGGAACTTGCAAAAGAGAATCAAAACCAATAGCAAAAAGGTTCTATAGCCATATAATAAGAAGAAAACAAAGAAAAGAAGAAGTAGACCGCTAACACTGAGGATGAATGGAGGTTAAAGGATAATCTAGGCACGGCCCAATTCTAACAAATTACTTTGTCTCAGTCTTTAATGAAGGTGCTTAGGGATAAGGGTAGGATGACAGAAGGGAATGAGGATATGGAGGTAGATTTATTAACCGACATCCAAGGTAGTAAGCCAAACTCGAACAGTTTAATGGGAACAAAAATCGGAGGGGCCCAGATAATCTTCCATTCAAGAATATTAAAGGAACTGGCACATGAAATTGCAAGCCTATTAGCACGCATTTTTATGAATCAGTAAACTCAGGGGTTGTAACTCGTAAGACTGGAGAATTGCTAACATAGTTCCTATTTTTAAGAAGGGGGGAAAAGCGATCCAAGTAAACTATAGGCCTGTTAGTTTGACATCTATAGTATGTAAGACCTTGGAAAAAAAAATTGAAGGAGAAAGTGTTAAGGACATTGAGTTCAAATAGTAAAATTAGGCACAAAATACAACATGGTTTTAAAAAAGGTAGATAGTGCCAAACCAAACTGATTCTCCTTCTTTGAGAGGTAACAGATTTTTTAGACAAAGGAAACGCAGTGGATCTAATTTACCTCGATTTCAGTAAGGCATTTGATACGGTTCACACGCGGGGGAATTATTAGTTAAATTGGAAAAGAGTGAGATCAATATGAAAATTGAAAGGTGGATAAGGAACTGGTTAAAGGGGAGACTACAACGGGTCATACTGAAAGGTGAACTGTCAGGCTGGAAGGAGGTTACTAGTGGAGTTCTCAGGGATCAGTTTTGGGACCAATCTTATTTAACTTTTTATTACTGACGTTGGCAAAAAAGTGGGATTGTGCTAATAAAGTTTGCAGATGACATAAAGCTGGGAGGTATTGCTAACACAGAGAAGACCGGGATATCATACAGGAAGATTTGGATGACCTTGTAAACTGGAGTAATAGTAATAGGATGAAATTTAATAGTGAAAAGTGAAACGTCATGCATTTAGGGATTAAACAACAGATTTTAGTTATAATTGGGGACACATCGGTTGGAAGTAACAGAGGAGGAGAAGGACTTCGAAGTATTGGCTGATCATAGGATGACTATGAGCCGCCGATATGATATGGCTGTTAAAAAGCCAGTGCAGTTTTAGGATGCATCAGGTGAGGTATTTCCATCAAAGATAAGGAGGTGTTAGTACCATTATACACGGCACTGGTGAGGCCTCATCTGGAATACTGTGTGCAGTTCTGGTCTCCCATGTTTAAGAAGGATGAATTCAAACTGGAACAGGTACAGAGAAGGGCTACTAGGATGATCCGAGGAATGGAAAACCTATTATGAAAGGAGACTCAAAGAGCTTGCTTGTTTAGCCTAACCAAAAGAAGGCTGAGGGGGGATATGACTGTTCTTTACAAATATATCAGAGGATAATATTAGAGACGGAGATGAATTATTTAAGCTTAGTACCAATGTGGACACAAGAACAAATGGATATAAACGGACACTAGGAAGGTTAGACTTGAAATTAGAAGAAGGTTTCTAGCCATTAGAGGAGTGAAGTTCTGAACAGCCTTCCAAGAGGAGTAGTGGGGGAAAAAGACATATCTGGCTTTAAGACTAAGCTTTATAAGTTTATGGAGGGATGGTATGATGGATAGCCTAATTTGCAATTGATATTTGATATCAGCAGGTAAGTATGTCCAGTGGTCTGTAAAAAGGTCAAACAAACAAACACCTTGACAGTGTCCTTTCAATAGGGGTTACATCTCATGAGGACAATGTGCTTAATTTGTAATTGAATTTCTACTTTTTGGATGACAAAGGACCTGAAAATGTGACAAGCCACTTAGCATTGTAGAGAATATATGAAACACTTATTAAAAATAAAATCACGACAGAAGTGGCACTCAAAAGCTTAAAATTCACTTTATGAAAAGTCTGTAACTTCTTGTTAATAAAAGACTTCAGTCGTGCTGTATGTCAACCAGTATCTTCTAATTTTTTCCACAAGTAGAACAGAAATATATTGTGAATCACAAGGAAATATTAACTAAAAATTGCTATAAAGTTAGAATGAGTTCAACAAAAATGGATTCTTTAGTTCATACCAAGATCTGCGTACATGCAAAATTTCAAGAAAGTCAGACGACTTACTATGGTTTGCTACTTCTCAGAAGAAATTATAAAAGTAGACAATGAAATCAATGGATGGTGCATCATATCATGTGACAGTGTATTAACCTTTTCTAAACTGACTCCTTTTAGGCCAGGAAATTAAGCAAGGTATGCTACTAGTAACTCATGTGTGTCACACGTAATTACAGAAATGAAAAAACAAATTCAGCTAAATTGCCACTATAAATATAACTAGAAACTCAGCACTTATAAAATGATTTTTATATGGGACTCTTCAGCAATGAGGGCTGTGTTTTAAAATAAAAAATCAGAGGGCAAAACCACCTTGTACCAACCAAAGGCCCAAATGTACCACCACAGCCATCCTAATCATGAGATAGTGATGTGGTCTAGTATAGGGCGTTACACTGGTGTTAAGAGTTTAATTCTGTTCCGGATTTGCCATTGACAACTATGTGATCTGGGACAAGTCACTCATTTGTGCTTCAGTTTCTCCACTAATAATTGGGATAACACTTACTCACCTGTGTAAAGAGCTCTGATATCTGTAGATGAAGAACTTTATAGAATCCAATAAGTATGTTTTTCTGAGGACCCTTCTGCTATCTCTGAATTCACCCCAAAAGAATAAGTTTGTGTTTGATATTCAGAGTGATACCCCCATTCTTTAGTTTGTTTGTCCTGTAAATTAGTAGTAACAGTTTGCACTATGTCAGACTTGGTTTGATCACTACTATAATTCTCAGCCATTAATGTCTGTGTATTAGGTATTCTGTTTCTAACCTAATGGACTTCTATTTTATTTTCTCTATATGGGCAGGAGACTTTCCCCCCCACAAAATACAGCAAGTATCCTCTTTTCCTCAGGTGTTTTCTCCATCACTGTTGAATTATGAAGACAAATCAGATGTTTCACTCTTGGTAGCGAGGAATAGATAATGAGTGATGTTGGAGTCAATATTGCTGATCAGATTCTGTTGCAGTGAAAGTTCATTTGGTATAGTGACCAAACATGAGGTTGAAGTACCAACATTACTTAAAGAACTTACTACTAGGTCAGTACTATATTTTTTATATTCTTGCCCAAGTGATCGATGTTAGATTATGTGAGATTACATTGAAATCCTGTGTGATTAGTTTTTTTTTGGTAGGCTTTGAGAACTGTAAATCTACTAATAAGATTTGCTGATGATATAATAAGAACATAAGAATGGCCATACTGGTCAGACCAGTGATCCATCCAGCCCAGTATTCTGTCTTTCGACAGTGGCCAGTGCCAGATGCTTCGAGGGAATGAACAGAACAGGGTAATTATCGACTGATCCCTCCCTGTCGTCCAGTCCCAGCTGCTGCAGCCAGAGGTTAGGGATTCTCAGGAACATGGGTTGTGTCCCTGAAATCTTGGTTATAAACATAGATGAGCCTGTCCTCCATGAATTACCTATTATTTTTTTGAATCCAGTTAACTTTTGGCCTTCACAACATTGAGTTTCACAGGTTGACTGTGTGTTGTGTAAAATACTTCCTTTTGTGTTTTAAACCTGCTGTCTTATTTCATTGGGTGACCATTGTTCTTGTGTTATGTGAAGGGGTAAATAACATCTCCCTATTCACTTTTTTCCATAACGTTCATGATATTTATAGACCTCTATCATATTCCTCACTTAGCTGTCTCTTTTCCAAGCCTGAACAGTCTGTCTTTTTAATCTCGTCCTGATATGAAAACTCTTCCATACCCCTAAGCATTTTTTTTTCTCTTCTCTGTACCTTTCAAATTCTATTTGTTCGGTCACTCAGTTCAGTGAGATCCCTTTGTAATGTTTGCAGTCAGCTTTGCACTTAACTATCTTGAGTAATTTTGTTATCATCTGCAATTTTACTACCTCACAGTTCACCACCTTTTCCAGATACTTATGAATAATTAAATAGTTTTATAAGGCCAAAAGGGACCATGGTGACATGTACACTGACTTCCTGCATAATACAGGCCAGAAGATTTCATGAATTATATCCTGTTTGAACTAGAGCAGTTTTTTAGAAAAACATCCAATCTTAATTGTCAAAGTTTCCAGTGTATAGAACTCACCATATCCTTGGTGTAACTGGTTCTAATGGTATTCCCCACTGTTTTTAATGCTTATTTTGACACTTAATTTGTATCTCTTCAGCTCCAGACATTTGCTGCTTGTCCTCTTGCAATTTCTGTTTCCCCGTGTCGGTCCTTCTGGATGATTGCTCACAGACTATAACCTTCCCTTGATAACTAAATAAATTGAGTGCTTGGGTTATTACATAAATTCATGTTTCCAGTCCTCTAATGGTTCTTGTGGCTCTTCTCTTAACCCTCCTCTAATTTTTCAACATCCTTCTTGAAGTGTAGATGCAGAACGGGACACAGTATTTCAACAATGGTTGCACAAATGCCAAATACAGCAGTAATAAATCTCTGCACTCATATTCAAGATTCCCCTTTTATTCTTCCGCGGTTCACATGTAGCCCTTTGGCCACAGTGTCACACTGCCAGGAGTTCATGTTCAGCTGATTATCCACCTTGACCCCAAGGTCTTTTTCAGAGTTCACTGTTTCCCAGAAATGAAGTCCCTGGTCCTTAAGTATGGTCCCACATTCTTTATTCATAGATGTATGATTGTTTTGGCTAAGTTAAAGGCCTATTGTTTGCTTGCATTAGCTTACCATGTGAATGCAGATCACTTTCTGTCAGTGACTATCCTTATTCAGTGTTTACCATTTCCCCCAAATCTCTTCTGTCCTCTGCAAATATTTATCAGTAATGATTTATGTTTCTTCCAAGTCATTGATAAAAATGTTAAATAGCATGAGGACCAGGAACCTCACTAGAAACACACTTGCTTGACGATTACCCTGTTTACAATTACATGTTGAGACTTATCACTGAACCAGTTTTAATCCATTAATGTATGTTGTATGAATTTGATTTGTTTTAGTTTTCTAAACAAAATGTCCGTGGTACTAAGCAGAGGTGACGTGTGAGGAGGGCATGTGGATTTATGCCTCCCCTCTAGATTTTTGCCAGGGTTTGGTGGCCCTGCTTGGTCACATGGTGTGGCTGGGTCCCCTCCCTGCACAGCAGCTACTGAGCATGCAAGCTGGGATCTGCTGCCATGGGTGGAGAGGCAGCAGTAAACAGCTGGGAGCTGCAGAGGAGCTGGTGATGGTAAGAGGAGGGGCATGCCTGGAGGGCCATGACTCAAGATGTTTGGGGTGTGAACCTTTAAATGTGCCCTCCCCCCCCACTCCAGCAGTACTAGTCGTCTCTTGGTATCAAGTCAATGCTTTACAGAATCAAAGTATATTACGCAATGCTATTACTTATACACCAAACTTGTAATCTCAAAAAAGATATCCAGTTAATTTGACAAGATGTGTTTTCCATAAATCTTGTTAATTGGCACTAATTATATTACTCTCATTAATTGCTTTTTTTAATACAGTGCATATCAGCTGTCCTTTAGTGCCCAGAATCGTTGTCAGATGACAGGCCTATAAATACCCAGGTCAATCCATCTATAATAACCCAGGTCTTCCTGTTTACCTTTTTAAAATATTTGTCACATTAGTTTTTCCAGTCCTTTGGAACGTCCCTATCTTCCAGGACAATTAAAATCAATTTTAAATGGTCCTGATAGCTCTTCAGACAACTCTTTTAAATCTTGGATGCAAGTTAGCCAGGTCTGCTGATTTTAAAAATGTCTAAGTTTATTAGCTGCTGTGTTAATTTGCTAATTATTCTGTGGATTTTTTTTCTCTTTTATTTTAGAAAAATTAACTTTGATCACTGCCTAGTCCGACAATCAAGAGAAAGTAGGAAAGCGGTTCTGGTGTGGTCATGGAAAGTAATAGAACAACACGGCAATGCTCATATCGTGCATGCTGTAGCGCGTGGGAAACAATGAGGGTAAATATATTTAATAGACTTCCTTACTATAAATGGATAGCAGGGACGCGTATTCTTATTGTAAGGACCTGTGACCAGGTTTCAATTGCGTTTACACTGGTGTAAATCCAGAGCAATTCCAATGTAAGTCAATGGATATGTAACTGATGTAAATTAAATTAGACTCTACCCTCTCTCTGCTTTCAGATCTAGAGAACTATGCCAGTATAGGATATTGGGGTAAAATTTTGGTTCCCTGATGTCAATAGCAAAACTCTATTAATTTAATATTGGAATAGGCCATATACCATAATTACGCTATGTGTGTGAAGCTCTCCATATTGAATGTTTTTTATTTTAATCACTATAATTAAAAACATTACTAGGAGAACTTGGTTGTCAGACTAGTACACTTTTTCATATTTTAAATCACCAGTCTTATGGGTAACAAGTGTTTTTTGCTCACACAGGGCCTTATTTTTTTTTAATACATGAAAAACTATTCATTATATAAGCTTTGTGGTATTTATATAGGGAGAATCTTACATTGGGTTTTGTATAATGCAGATTCTACAGTTTAGAAAATTGGTTGGAAGCCAGATTCTGCATGAGCAGAAGGGGACAGATCACTTAAAAAGAGGAGAAAGAAGGAATTAGCTAGTCTCGTTAATCCCCAGATTATGCAATTTACCATTTATTAATGAGCGAATGGAAGTGAATATAGTGTTATTTATAGTTGTATAGGATGGGTGGTTAGATCCTTGTTGCAGTGATTAGGTACAGTCTTGCGTTCTAGTGAAATCCCAGTCAGTTCTAGCGAAATCTGTCTCCAGATTTTCTTAGAACTGGCTTTATAGCCATTCTGTAAGCTACCAGACATGGCAGCCTACCTTGGTTGGAGGGAGGACCTTGCCAGGAGGTTGTGGTGGCAATTCAGGTGATAAGTGAGGATCCAGGGATCAGGCACCAGTCTGAGGATGAAGCTAGAGTCAGAATCAAGGGGCCAAACTGAAGCTGAGAACTGGAGTCAGAATTTTAAGATAAAGGGTGCTTGGAATTGTGCCAGGGACATCGAAGAGTTGGAACAGAAGTTAGAAACCAGAGTGGAACAGGGAGACTGGGGATGAAGCAGATTTAGGCTGGAGCTGGAGCAAGAACGGGCTGGGAAGCAAGGGCAGGCTTGGTGGCAAGGACTGGAGCAGAAGCATAAGTGAAAGCAAGTAAGCATGGCTGTGGGGTGGTAGCATTGAGCAGCTACCACGTGATGGCTGCAAGATTCAAGAGCAAACTGTTGGCTCCTCTGCCCAATCAGGAAGTGCAACTGTTTGGAAGGGGCTCATTGGCCTATCTGAATTTGCTGGTCGGCCTAGCGACCAGGCTGGGACCAGATGTGTCTACACATCCATCCATAATAAGATAATATAATCACACAGTCTCTCGCCTTCCCAGTCCTTCTGTTGGGTTAAAGAGGCTGAGTGTACTGCTTCTAAATGCTAATTCCCATTTCAAAATGGACCAGCTACGTGCTATAATGAGAAAGGTGCAATCTGGAATGAATTATATAAATTAAAAGCAAACTCCATAAGAAAGTCTGGCAGATGAAAGGTGGAAGATTAGTACTAGGATCAGCCCAACTAATTTGAGAGCTGATTTTGATAGTGTTTGGATAGTTGTATTTACAGTTACAATGCTCCCCGAGTTATGCAAGACCTGACTTACGCAAATTCACACTTACGGAAAAAGTTCCGTAGACAGAAATAGGATTTCAGTTGCGGAAATTTTGCTTATAATGTATGGGTATGGCAAAATTTGAGTTACGCCAGGCTTTCCAGAACGCAATGTTGGGGAAGTTGGGAGGGGGGGCCTCTGTACTTCTTTAAATTTGTTTGAAGACATTTGATGCCAGTCTTACCTACTCACACTCAGTTGGCTACCAACTGCACCCTTCTTCACTCCCATACAAGAGAAATCATAGCCTAGGTGAAAAATATAATCAAATTTCCTCCTGATTCCAGAAAGGAGAACAGGGAAAAGAAGAGGTGTGAAAAGAAAAACAAGATGCAAAAATAGAAAGCAATAAAAAAAACACAAGGAGAAAAGAGATGAGAAGTGAAAACAAGTGAACAAAGACATAGGTAGGTGAAGATACAGAAAACAGTTGAGATAAATCAAAGGTGGATGGATGTGGTGTGTATGTGTGTGTTGAATTAAGATTTTATGCACTTTATGGCATATAGTCCCAGATCATATATATTTGATGAATGGCAACACAAGATATTGGCCCTGATCATTGCTGTTGCTATCCAAACATGAGAGAGCCCACTCTGACTCTTCCAAAAAGGAGCTGCATTTGAGCACAAGAAGCAGATCTCTTAAATCCTTATCCAAAATCCAGTGAAGTCTGTGGGACTCTTTCCATTAACTTCAGTGGCTTTGGATTGGACTCAGCTTCTCCTCAAATAGAAACTGTGACTGACCTGTCAAAGTAGGAGGTATGTGATGGACTGGTTTCTGGTAGTCAGAAAGCTAAGGCTTCTGGAGTTGGGTGCTGGAAGGATAAAGCTATGATATTGTCAGTGTACACAGAGAGAAGGGATCTCAGAAAGTTTTGATGATTAGATTTGCATAATCTACAAGTCCTTTGAGTTATGCTTACACTAATTTATGTATCGGATTATTGCCTAATTTCTATGGCCAGTTGATACTTTCTCTCTATCAAACATTACTGAAGTACAGAAGAAAGGATGACATTAATATACTTGATGAGAACTGGGAAAAATTTCTTTGGAGTGGAGTTTGATCTTCACTTCAAAGAGGTTTTCACACATATATTAAAACTATTACTCTTAATTTTCATTTCTGTTCAAACATTTTTTGTAATATTTTTTCTTTCAATACAATAAATTTTTCCTTTTTAAAATCATAGTTTCATATTATTGAGGACCAAAATCACAAGGGACGAGACAAAGCTATGTTTTTCCAGCTCACACAACTATTGCATTTAATGATTTGAACTTTATATTCACTTGGATGGTAATTTTGGTAAGTAATTTTTTGTGTTGTTATTATAATTGCTAATAGACTCAGAGACTTTAAGGTCAGAAGGCACCACTATGTCATCTGTCTGATCTCCTGCACAATGCAGGCCACACAATCTCACCATCTACTTCTGTAGCAAACCCTTAGCTATGTCTTGTTATATTGAAGTCCTCAAATTGTGGTTTGAAGAACTCAGCTGTAGAGATTCTCCAGCAAGTGACCCGTGCCCCATGCTGCAGAGGAAGGTGAAAAACCCTTCGGGCCTCCTGCCAATCTGCCCCTGGAGGAAATCCTTCCCGAGCCCAATATGGTGATCAGTTAAACCCGCGCATGTGGGCAAGACTCACCAGCCAGACCCAGGAAAGATTCTCTGTCGTAACTCAGATCCCATGCCATCCCATCACAGACCACTGGACATACTTACCTGCTGATAATCAAATATCAATTTGATCAATTGCCAAAATTAGGCTATCCATCATACCATCCCCTCCATAAACTTATAAAGCTTAGTCTTAAAGCCAGATATGTCTTTTTCCCCCACTACTCCTCTTGGAGGCTGTTCCAGAACTTCACTCCTCTAATGGCTAGAAACCTTCTTCTAATTTCAAGTCTAACCTTCCTAGTGTCCAGTTTATATCCATTTGTTCTTGTGTCCACATTGGTACTAAGCTTAAATAATTCCTCTCCGTCTCTAATATTTATCCCTCTGATATATTTGTAAAGAACAGTCATATCCCCCCTCAGCCTTCTTTTGTTAGGCTAAACAAGCCAAGCTCTTTGAGTCTCCTTTCATAAGATAGGTTTTCCATTCCTCGGATCATCCTAGTAGCCCTTCTCTGTACCTGTTCCAGTTTGAATTCATCCTTCTTAAACATGGGAGACCAGAACTGCACACAGTATTCCAGATGAGGTCTCACCAGTGCCTTGTATAATGGTACTAACACCTCCTTATCTTTGCTGGAAATACCTCACCTGATGCATCCTAAAACTGCACTTAGCTTTTTTTAACAGCCATATCACATCGGCGGCTCATAGTCATCCTATGATCAACCAATACTCGAGGTCCTTCTCCTCCTCTGTTACTTCCAACTGATGTGTCCCCAATTTATAACTAAAATTCTTGTTGTTAATCCCTAAATGCATGACCTTGCACTTTTCACTATTAAATTTCATCCTATTACTATTACTCCAGTTTACAAGGTCATCCAGATCTTCCTGTATGATATCCCGGTCCTTCTCTGTGTTAGCAATACCTCCCAGCTTTATGTCATCTGCAAACTTTATTAGCACATCCCACTTTTTGTGCCAAGGTCAGTAATAAAAAGTTAAATAAGATTGGTCCCAAAACTGATCCCTGAGGAACTCCACTAGTAACCTCCTTCCAGCCTGACAGTTCACCTTTCAGTATGACCCGTTGTAGTCTCCCCTTTAACCAGTTCCTTATCCACCTTTCATTTTCATATTGATCCCCATCTTTTCCAATTTAACTAATAATTCCCCATGTGGAACCGTATCAAATGCCTTACTGAAATCGAGGTAAATTAGATCCACTGCGTTTCCTTTGTCTAAAAAATCTGTTACCTTCTCAAAGAAGGAGATCAGGTTGGTTTGGCACTGATCTACCTTTTGTAAAACCATGTTGTATTTGTCCCATTACCATTGACCTCAATGTCCTTAACTACTTTCTCCTTCAAATTTTTTCCAAGACCTTGCATACTACAGATGTCAAACTAACAGGCCTATAGTTACTTGGATCACTTTTTTCCCTTTCTTAAAAATAGGAACTATGTTAGCAATTCTCCAGTCTACGGTACAACCCCTGAGTTTACTGATTCATTAAAAATTCTTGCTAATGGGCTTGCAATTTCATGTGCCAGTTCCTTTAATATTCTTGGATGAAGATTATCTGGGCCCTCCGATTTTGTCCCATTAAGCTGTTCGAGTTTGGCTTCTACCTCGGATGTGGTAATATCTACCTCCCATATCCTCATTCCCATTTGTCATCCTACCATTATCCCTAAGCTCCTCATTAGCCTTCATTACTGAGACTGAGGCAAAGTATTTGTTTAGATATTGGGCCGTGCCATGCTAGATTATCCTTAACCTCCATTCCATCCTCAGTGTTTAGCGGTCCCACTTCTTCTTTCTTTGTTTTCTTCTTATTTATATGGCTATAGAACCTTTTACTATTGGTTTTAATTCCCTTTGCAAGTCCAACTCTACATGGCTTTTGGCCTTTCTCACTTTCTCCTACATGTTCTGACCTCAATAAGGTAGCTTTCCTTGCTAATCCCTCCTATCTTCCACTCTTTGTAGGCTTTCTGCTTTTTTTTAATCACCTCTCTGAGATGCTTGCTCATCCAGCTTGGTCTACAACTCCTGCCTATGATTTTTTTTCCCCTTTCTTGGGATGCAGGCTTCTGATAGTTTCTGCAACTTTGACTTGAAGTAATTCCAGGCCTCCTCCGCCTTTTAGATCCGGCCAGAAGAATGGAACATGAGGAGTAAGGGTAGTGCAGATGCCAGTCTAATAGGTGATACTGTGTTAGGTTAGAAAGCCTCTGTGCGCCTAACAGGGTAAAGAATTTGTCAATGAAGGCCCAAACAGCAAAATATAAAGTCTGTACACTCTAATGCGAGGAGCCTAGGTAACAAAATGCAAGGAACTAGAAGCTACTGGTGCAGGAAAGTGTAACCAGATATTATATAGGATAACAGAAACATGGTGGAAATAGTAGTCATGACTGGAAGAGTACAGGTATTGAAGGCTATGTGCCTGTTTAGGAAAGACAGAAATAAAGGCAAAAGGTGCTGTGCTAGAGTAGCATTGTATGATTGAGTTTCACCTGTAAAGAAAAAGAACGTGATGAATAAGATTAAGACGAGAGAGTCTGTCTGGGGCAAAAATCACACTGGGAAGAAGACTACTAGAGCTCCCTGAGATAGTGCTTGGGGTATGCTACAGACCGCTGGGATCTGATTTGGATAAGGATAGAGACTCGTTTAATGTTTTTAATGAAGTAAACTCTAATGAATTGTGTGATTATGGGAGACTTTAACTTCCCAGAAATAGACTGAGGACAAGTGCTATAGTAGAATAATAGGGCTCAGATTTTTCTGATGTGAATAAGGCTGATGGATTTCTTCACCAAAGTATTTGAAGGACCAAACAAGTAGGGAATGCTATTTTAGATTATGGGTCTTGGTGAGTAGTGAGGAACCTCATAGAAAGAAATCGTAAGTAGCCGGGAAAACCTTGGTTTCGAGTTATCATGAGCTAATTCAGTTCAAAAACCTAGAGGAAGAATAAACAAAAACAGATCTGGACTAGGGTTTTTTTTTGATTTAAAAAAGGAGATAACTTGTCACGGTCGTATCCTCTCTTACTTTGTTTTCTTTAAATTCCGGTGTGGAGATTACCTGGACATCTCCCAACCATCTCCCCCAAATTCCTAGTTTAAAGTTCTTTTAATCAGTTGTGCCAGCCTCCATCCTAGAAGTCTATTTCCCTCCTTACTCAGGTGAAGTCCATCCCGAGAGAACAGTCCTCTGTCTATGAATGCTTCCCAGTAGCCGTACATCCCAAAGCCCTCCTTATAGCACCACTGCCTGAGCCATCTGTTGATTGCCATAATCTTGTCACACCTTTGTTGACCTTCTCTAGGAACAGGCAGAATCCCACTGAAGATCACCTGAGGCTCGATTTCCTTAAGCGTCTTCCCCAGCCTGGCATAGTCTCCCTTGATATGTTCCAGTGAGAATCTAGCTGTATCGTTCGTTCCCACATGAAAGACAATCAGCGGATTCTTTCCCGCTCCTGTTAGGATCTTTTTCAGCTTCAGGTCCACATCCTGTACCTTAGCACTCGGCAGACAGCACATCCTTCTGTTCTCCGAATCAGCTGTAGTTACAGGCCTGTCTATTCTTCTCAGTAAGGAGTCCCCAATCACGTAGACCTGCCTTTTCTTGGTGACAATGTGATTCTCCAGTCTATTCCCTGCTCCCACTGGCTGCAAGTCCTCTCGATTTCTATTGTCCCTTGCAATCCTCCGCAACCCATCCTGTATCCTCCTGGGGTTCATACTTCTTGTTGTCTCCATTGACTCTTCCCCTCTTCCTATAGGACTAGCTGCTCTTCTCTTCTTCCTTGCCCTCTCACCTTCAGCGACCACCTGCTGTGCCTCTTCATCATTTTCGAACTCTGCAAACCTGTTCCTGTGCAATATTTCTCTTTCACTGGCTTGTCTTTTCCTCTGAAGGAGAGTATATCTCTTTACAGTTCTTTGTAAATTAATTAAGACAATATGGCATCAGTTTGCTTCAAAACCTTTTATTTACAATCTTAGAGGCTAAAAAAATTAAGAATTTTATTTATGTTTAATTTAAAAGTTTTACAGCTGATCATGTGGTGAATAACATGGTGAATAACATGGTTGGGAATCACAGAAAACCATACACAATTGCAGATTTTCCATTTTCGGTTTCAAATGGGTGTGTAACTCTGCTTTTACTCCAAACGTGAGGCAGTCTGTTAATGGAATGCTGACTGCCTTAGACATTTAACCTGGCCAGGAAACCGTAAGGAAATGCTTAATGTAAAGGTCACTATAAACCATCTAAATTATTAAATGAAGTAGTTACTACTTAATCTCGTCTTGTTCTCTCTCTTGCTTCATCTCATTTTTTGTGCTAACACTGTGTGCATGTTTACACCATCTTTCCTAGGAATTAAAGACCAGTAGAATGACTAATAGAAAAGCTGTATTTAGTTTTAAGCATTCTCTTAGCTTTATAATACATGTTATATAACAGAAAACATTTTGTACTAAGCTGTGTTTTGAAATTGTGTAGCTTTTGAATTTCATGGTTCAGAAGGTTCTACTTTTTCCTTTAATACAGAGTTCTGTGTCACTCCAGTTTCAAAAGGAGGATTTGAAAAAGAGCAATCTGAATCATTTTCACTGAACAAATTAAGGAGGAATCTGTTCCACCGAAGTATGATGTTTGATATTTATGTCCAAATACATTAATCAAATGGATTAAGTGCAGGTTTTTTTTTCTTTGACTTAGTAGGAAAGGTCAGAAGTTCAAAGCATCTAATCAAGATAGAATTTCACTTTAAAATTTGCACCAAGATAATAGCTATTTTGGCTATGATCAGATCTGTTCAAAATAATTGTAAAGATTTTAAGATATTAATGGAGAGAGTCTGGTTTTAAATAATTGTATTTTTAAGTAATGTGAATATATTATTTTGTATATCATGAAAACTAATTATTTTCTTAAAATGAATGATATTGGTGATCATAAATACTAATTGTACAACTGCAACATCTGAGTATGTAAATTTGTTCTATATTTTAAAATTTAGAAAATATTGCATAGTCGATATCAAAGGATGATACATAAAGATAAGATAAAGTTGAGGTTGTAAATGTTATATATTTATCCATTTAAAATACTAGAAAATACTCGGTAGGGCATAATCTTCAATTAACAGGGAATTGGCCTGTATCTACTTATAGATTTTCTTTCTTATATTCAAATAACATGAAAACATTTTAACAATGTTGTATGTTGGGTACAATTAAAAACTGGATATTTACCATCCCTGGTAGTTAAATTTACTGTAATATGAGCCTGATCCTGGACCACTGAAGTCAAGTGGAATTTTGCTACTTACTTCAGTGAATGAAGGCTAAGGCCCCATTTTCAGTATTTCTTATTCTAAGAATGGGAAAAACCACAAATACAAGAGTAAAGATAAATATGGTGGTGCAGTAAACATCTACTTCTAATGGTGCCCTTTGTGTAGGAGACTTTACTCCACTTTTACCCCTCCTCAGTGGTGCAAGTACGGTGGTACAGTCTGATACGCCATACCAGTTAAGAGAGTGGTCCCTGCCATTGCGCCTGCTGGAGCATCTATGTGTGCCCACATACTGTCTGGCGGACAAGCATCCGCCAAAATGCCGCCAAGAAGCAGCGTCATCCAGAGGCGTCGCCACCGAAATGCCGCTGATTTTCGGCAGCATTTTGGTGGTGACGCCTCTGGATGATGCTGCTTCTCGGTGGCATTTCAGCGATGACGCCTATTGACACTGCTGCTTCTTGGTGGCATTTCAGCGAATGCTCAGCCACTGGCCACGGTCCTCGGTGGCTCGTCGTACGGCGCCCGCCAGACGAAAAAGGTTGGGGACCACTGACTTAAGATATTCATAGCTGGTACGGCATACCGGAAAGACAGAGGAGGAGCCCACTCCACCCACCCTTCCACGCAGCTGCATTGCCTAGGGTCTATACAGCAGCCCGGCTCCCAGCCCTTCCATGCAGCTGTATCTCCTGAGTCTCCTGCCTGGGGTTGTACAGCAGAAGTCTCCAGTGCAGCAGGAAGAGGACAGAGCCCCTACCCCCACTAATGTGGGACGGATGTGGCGGATGGGGAGAGCGCAGGGCCCCGGGGTGGGGAGGGGAGTAGTAGCCATGTGGGGAGATCACATGCCACCCCGCTTTGTGTCCCTCCCATGAGGGCAGCATACCAGCAAGAAATGATTTCTACTTGCACTACTGACCCTCCCTGATCCTGGGGCTGCTGGAAGCCAAATCAACCTGTAGTGCAAGTTTAAGTAGCCTCAGTGCTGGTCTAACCTGCACCAGTGGATAACAGTCCCCAGGGAATCACTCTGCTGGTCAAGTTGTTTGGAGTGCTTCATACTCTTGGCCTGGAACATCGCCTCTGCATAGGGAGCCAGGAATAGCTGGTGTAGGGGTTGGCTGTGCCCTCCTTATGATAACATAGAATTTACCTACTCTAGGGGAGTCCTTTCCTGTTGTCTTAAGAAAGCTTTCAGTCCTGTTTGCCCCACATTGGTGCAAAGGGGATTTAAGAGAGGCTGAGGATCTGGCTCACAGTATGAAAGTCAGGAAATTAGCATGTTAAACTCATATTTCAAGAAGTGTAAACATCAGTCTGGAAATACTAAGTTCAGATTTCAGTACTCTGTGTTTCTTCATTGCTTATATGCTGCTTTTTGATGTAACAACTCCATTAGTTATAAAATGGAGAGTCCCATGTTGGGTATATGTATTCAAAGAGTATAGGCCAATACTTTCAACCTTAGGTGCCTAAAATTTAGGTTCAAAAAATCTTATTTATACATCTAAATAAGAATGGCTCGATTTCCAAAGATGCTCAGTACCTGCAGCACCCAATGGAAATTACTTCACTTCTTTTTAGATACTGATGACAAATTTAGATTTGAGAATGTGGTAATAGTCTTTTTTTGTTGTACTATAATATAATCTGCATTCACGTTTCTGGCCTGTATCAGGTACAAGAGTATCTCAAACATGTCTTGTTAGGGTGTTTAGCGTATTCAAGATCTGAGGCATGTATGCTCATGTTGGAAGTGGAAGAAAATGATCCCTGGTCTGTTGGAGTGTGCTGACTGACCACTATTGGAAGGATAGAATGATTGCAGTCCAATTCCTAAAGAGATTCTAAATCCTGCAGATGTACACAAACACTTTTTTTTGCGTGCTGGAATATTTATAAAAATACAAAGGCTACTGGGGTCTGATGAGAGATTTCTGCTCCTGCAGAGCTTATCAGTAAGCCCACATATCATTGTAAATAGTGTCCTGAATGCCATAAACAGCTCAGAAATATACTCACCAAATTTTCCAAAACTAATTAGGTGCTGGCCCTCCTGAAGGTAAGGACACCAGAATTAAACTATATTTGGAGTTTATGATGTCCATTTCTTTTTCCTGCCCTTCTTCTCCCCCCCCACCCCAAAGTTAGAGAAACATTTCAAATGTGAATTATCACCAACTTTTCAAATGCTCAAAATGTTCATGAGATGTAGGGTTGTTATTTCAACAGTAACAAGATTGTCCTCTGGCAGAAGATATCTGTAAGAAATTTCTGTCCCCCTCTTTGAGGTAAAAGTGTCAAAATTAGGGTTTCAATGGAAAACCTAGTTACAACCATAAAATGGTTTCTCTAATATGGCTTCATAATTCAGTACTTATTTCCGTCAGTGGATTAACAGTATGATGTGTCCTGGTGTGTTCATAGTGTGATGACAAATCATTGCTATTTTGTGTGCATTCTTTTTCAGATAAAAGGGTAATGGATATCATTGCTAATTCAGATGCTTACTTGGAGGACATTTTTACAGACTATTATGAAAAAGCTGCAAGAATGACTGATATCTCTACAAGCTTTCTCAGAGAAGGGTCTCATATCCGGGTTAATTTACTTAATAACAACATCCCAAAAGGTCCTTGTGCCCTTTGTGGAATGGGAAATTCTAAAAGAGAGACAGTCTATGGATGCCTAGAGTGTTCTTTTAATGGACAAAAGTATGTACGACTGCATGCTGTGCCCTGCTTTGATGTCTGGCACAGGAGAGTGAGATAAATGATCTATGGGTGTGACTATGGTTATAGACTTCAGTGTAACTGTGCCACAAAATTTCCAAAATTGTTGAATATTGAGTTAAGTTTAACAGACATTAAAAGTGCAAAATATTTGGTTATGCTATTTCCTTTTCTATTGTAAAGTGATACTTTTATTTTACAAAAAAGGTAATTATATTATCTAGTTCAGAAATGCCCCAGATACATTCTCTTCAAAAAAAATTGCTATTTTTCTTCTTTGTGGCACTTTCTCATTTTATCATTCACAGTAAGTAATATATACATGTTGAAATTAAATTCCAGAGTAGCAATCAGAATATAGTTTGGAATTTACTATAAAAGCTGCTTATACACATTTGGTCTGTCAGGATGTTATCTATAGCCGTAACTACACCAGAGTATGATGGCAAAAATGAGAAAACGTGTTAATAATTTAGTGCTATCATGAATGTTTAATTGAAGTGTCAGATTAAAAGCACATTTAAAAACTAGCTCAGTTTAAGGTTTCATTTACAAGAGGGAGGAGTTAAAAGGATTGCAACTGGCAATTATGGATACCATTTTAGGCTGTGAATTCCCCATATGTCTATTCTGATTATATTTGTAGGGAACCACAAAGAAGTCTACAGTTTGCACTTGGCTAACTCAAATCTTTTTTTTTTTTTAGCCTTCAGATTTGCTGCTGACTTTAGTGGCTTTCATATTTGGAAAAAAACAAACAAAATTATATTGCATTGCGAAACTAGTGTTCTGAGTCCCACCAATTACATCTCAGGTCTAGTAGCAGTAGAGCCCAAAATCACAAATTAAGAAGTTGTAGACAGTCAAATTGTAGCCGTTGCAATCCCAGGATATTGGATAGACAAGGTGGGTAAGGAAATATCTTTTATTGGACCAACGTCTGTGATACTGGGAGTTCATTTCCGAGACTTGAAGAAGAGCTCTGTGTGGCTCAAAAGCTTGTCTCTCTCTTTCTCATCCACAGAAGTTGGTCCTATTTAAAAAAAATAATAATGAAGTTTGCATAGTGGGGAATGCATGCTGCAGAAGGCACAGCAGTGTAGCATACTGAAATTGGCGGTGCTAGGCCCGTCTCCCTGACCTGCTTGGCTCTCTTTTGATGCTGTAATTTTAAAGTAAGAATTTTAATCTAACTCCCTCTATGTTAAGTAAAAGGTGTGTATATGTGGCAACCTTTCTGCTTCATTCTGGTGCTGCTAGTTTCAGCATGCACATGCTTTAGTGAAAGCTTACAATTTATGTGTAGTCTAATGATTACACATTCAAATAAAACACAATGATGCTTGTCTCTTTAGACCTTAAATGCTGTCAATTTGACATTTTTGCATTTCTGTGTATGTCTGGCTATAGATAAGATGGTAACTTTTGAATGCCACACCTACTCAGTGCCAGAATTTCAAGAATTGGTCTAGGCAGCAGTGGTTGGAATCCTACAGATTTTGAGGAAAATCAGAAACCAAAATGGGGGGAAAGTAGGGACCCAAGGAGTTAGTGCTGTCAATTTAGGATAGTTATAAGTTTTAGCACCTCTGCAATTGTCTACATATCAAGCAACTGGTTGATGCCATCTATTAATGCTTTCCAGTATAACAGTACCGCCCCCCTCCTCTAGAGTGACCAGATGTCCCGATTTTATAGGGAATTCTGATTTTGGGTCTTTTTCTTATATAGGCTTCTATTACCCCCCACCTCCTGTCTTGATTTTTCACATTTGCTGTCTGGTCATCCTGCCTACCTCCCCTCTACATAAAGAGTTTAACATGTTGACACACTGAGTGACTTATCTCCTAGACAAATAATAATGATAGGAGGAATGGGATATGTGCACATCACAGCTGGCATGAGGGCAGGGAGACACAATACTTGGTATGGGGGCAAAATTGGGGATGCTGGTTGGAGGAAAGGGGGCACATACAACCCCTAGCATGTGGTAAGGAGAATAGGAGCAGAAAAGAATGCTTCCAGAGCCTCTGATATGTGGCACCTGCCATAGAGGGTGCACACACAACCCCAGCAGAGGAGAAATTGGGGAAAGCTGCAGGGAGTCCCTCAATTAGAGAAGGATGAGAGGGTGGCATGCAGGGGGTAGAATAGAGGAATACAGTGAGCCTCTTAGGTGCACAAGAAGCTTGTCCTACAGAAGCTATGAAGGGTGTGACCCCTATTGTAATAGATTAATGCTACAAAGCATTAAGTTGCATCCATATGCTGGCTTGTCCAGAAGTGCTTGCACAATCCTGACAGATTCCTCTTGCCAGCAGCGTAATTAAACATGACTGGACAATTTTCATTTAAACAATATTTTGACAAAAAAAAAGTGATGTCACTACAAAAATCTTAGCATAAGTATTTCAAGTAAGACAGTGAGTATAAAGAAGGCATAGATTAGTTTGGTATGACTGAACCACATGTGGTTCACATCTGTGCATCTGGCATTACAGATATTTTTTAGTAGCATTTATATAGTTACAGCTAGTACATTTCAGTTCATAATTGGTAATTCTATCACCAACCTGTTGAATCTAACAGGCTTTTGGTGGGGGACAGGTGGCTGAAGGGGCTAGAACCATATTAAAATCATTTATAAGACCATGTACTAGTCTTGATACTTTTGTTGCAGAGGTCTCTAAAATACCTTTCCACACTACTTGAGGAAATTGAGCTAGAAGTCTGCAGAGAATAACATGTTTAAATACCACAGTCAGTCTCATCTTAGTGCGGTCAGAGCCTAGTGCCAACAAACACTAGTCAACTCCCATGTCAACAGACCTCATAATTTTGTCTAATTTTCTTTACTTTATGTTTTCATGATCTTTTTGACCTTGATGAGGGTTCTGTGTTCCACAGAATCCTGTTTTCCACTTCCTTCTGTTGCTCTTTTGTTTCAGCAGTAACATTGAAACCACACCTTTATTCTGAGTGCGCTAATATCAGGATTCTAATTGTATCCAACACAAGAAGAGTCACCTGATTAGTGCTCTGCTTTAGTCAAGCAGAGATGCTAATTTCAGCTAAATCACATCCAACAAAATCACAAAATTTTATACCTGAAATAAGGATTGTGCAAGACAGACTATGCCTTTTTATAATTTTATTTCTTTTGTAAAATATATCACAGTCTATTACTGAAATGTGATTGGAAAGATTTTTAACACTGATCTTACAAGGTATAAAAATTTACCATTACAAAAAAAAATGTAAAACATCATGTGACAAAATTAAAGTTCGTTTTAGAGATTCTTTAAATCTGGGGTACAGAAAGCAGCCAGGAGATTTTAGAAATAATTTGCTATAGTTCATCATGCTGATAGACATTGTACTCCTTTGCAGATATGAAGCCATCTCCGTCATGGTCATTCTTCTTAAATATATCAGCTAAAATAGAATCGTGAACTGATGCATCACGTTTTTTACCATCTCTTTCAAATTCCTGCTTCAAATAATGGCTTAGCTGAAAGAAAAAAAATTAAAACATTATACTAAACATAGCTCAGAGTTCATTTTTGTAAGCTCATCCTGATAAACACTAGCATATAGGCATTCATATTACAAATATAAAATGACATCAGCTAAAAGCTCTGACACTTGAAACTCCAGAGCAAAAGTACACTAAAAGGAACAAAACATTAGGAACTCTATAACAAAAATGATGTATTGAAATGGTTATCTCCCTGACTATCTTCTCAATATAAAGTAACAATGCATAGTAAAAATCTTCAATGACTAGACACCTTTGAAGATATTTTCAATAGAAAACTGAGCTTGAGTGAAATGAGTTGATGTCTGACTAGTTTGTAGTGGGCAAATATCTCTATCATGAAACCATAACTGATACTCTTTCTGGCTGTTGCAGCAGACAGGACAAGAATTTAGTGGTTGTACAGTCTGAATTAACCTCTTAAATGTACTAATGGACCCTATCCATTTCAATACACTCATTCCTCAAAAGGGGAGACTTTAGACACTGAGAGTGAAACAAGCGTTGCATCCTTGTAAATCTGGGATATAGTCCTGCACATAGCAAAGTGATAACTAAAAGATGGAATCAGAGGCAGCTCATATAGGGATGATGTATGCTTTGGTTTACTGATAGTGGTATATATATGTGATCTATTCCAAGTCATTTGACTCACATTACCTCATCTTGAGAGAGTTTCTTGTCACTGTCCATGTCTATTTGAGTAAATGCTTCAACACTACGTGGTCCTTTACTCACTGCATACAGTTCAATCTCAAAGATCAATGTTGCATTAGGTGGAATCTTGCCTTGTGCTAAGAATAATAAGAAAACATTGTAGGAGTCACATTGGTCAAAGCTCATACTTCTGGTACATACATTCATATAGCAGTATTTCTATTATCTATTAGGAATAGGTTAATAGTGTAATTTTCCAACTTGTGTGATATCTAAATAATAATCTGACCCCTGGCTTTAAATATTACACTATAAGCCCTTCTTTCGGACTCCTTCCTACCTCATTCTTGACCCAGCGCAATCCTCTCATTCACTGAACCCAGGACAACTCTCCTTACCTTTGACTTCAGGGAGATATTGCCTAGAGGCCTGTTCTTTGGGTTTTGCAGCTACGTGGGTCCCTCCCTATTCATCAGGTATGCCCAAACTCAGTAGTAAAGACCTCATACTGCAACCACAGCAAATTATCTTGGCCACTGCTGTGCAAGCTGTAAAAAGCTGAGGGAGAGTCACCTTAGGATTTTTTTTAGCTCCCAAGCTTTCTAAGCTCATCTCACTATTAGAAGGTATAGGGGTTGGATAGGAGTGTTTCCTGCTTTTCCTCTTCCTACACAATTGGAGAAGGCAGCCTCCAGCCCAAGACTTTAATGGGTTTAGGGGATGGCAGCAGGCAGACCCCCATAAACACTGAAATGCATGATGAGAGAGAAGGCCAGCTAGTCCACAGTAGAGTGCAGGAGAAACAGGGGGTCTTAGCCACCAGGAAGCCCACAGAAAACATCAAAGGTAATGGATTCAGGGGTCCTTTTCAGTGAAGGAGGTTGCTGGCAAAAGGGAAATGAGATGGCAATCCTGATATTCAGAGGCGAATGTTTTCAGGCACTATTTACAACCATTCTATTTCTCTGAAACAATATGTGAAAAGATATTATTCACATTGTTCATCCCAAGTGACCAGACATTTAAATAAAAATTTTAAAATATACTTCAAACTATTAAAAATCCTCCTTAGGAAGCCTTGCATTAAGAGACATTTTGAAACACAATAGTATATACAAATGTGTCTTACAACAATTCTTTTGAAGTCCTGACAATTCCACATGCCAGGCTAAAGTAATGTGTTTTTACTTTGTAATTTACAAGTGACAGCCTGGTTTGAAAGGATTGTAGTAATGATGCAATGTTTACACGCACTCCTTCTTTGTTTGAAATGGAGACAAGAAGGCAATAAAAGCAGCCAAGTTCTCCTAAAACCTTTTTGATATACCTGCATCTACTATTAAGGGATTTACAAATAATAAAATATAATTTGAAATATGCAACTAATCTAGGAGAGAGACTAGCGACACAGGCTGAAGTATTCAGAATCCAAGCCATCTGATCAACACAGGAAAAATGGGCTATAGGAATGATCTGCTCAGTTCCAGAAGACAGAATGAAGGTAGGTTCTAATATTCCTGTGTCAAAGCATCTTCTGGTATCAAAGATGTAGAGGAAATATTAAATACAAGGATGGCTTACTGTAGCATGGTAGACAAATAACAAGAGTGAATCAATAAGGTCTAAAAAGTCAGCCCAAAACATGCATTTGACAAACCATGCAACATGCAGTTAATGTTTAAACACACAGCTGGATCCTAATTATATGCTGGCTCACCTAAAGCTAGTATGTAGGCTAGTTTATCATCAGAATTTATTTTTGAGTTCCTACATATCCTATTAGATCTGAATATTAAAATGTAAATCAGCTTTCTTTAACAGTGGCAGGCAAACAAATTGGTATTTCTTATTTGAGATAATGAATAAAATGGTATTGAGAGGTTTCAGTTTTGACTATAAAACATGTTTTGTTAAACTGTTTCAGCTATGTAAATGTCTGAAATATATACCATACATTTGTAACAAGTTTATCTAACATTTATTAATACAAGCTAACTAGGCAGACTTTGGGGCAAGTAATTTTAAGAATTATACATACCAGAGACAGAGACATGTAAAGACCTAAAGAGCCACATGCAGCCTGACTAAGTCAAGATTAGACAGTCATCTTCCCCAGCATGCAGGAATACGCTAAGACAGAGAACAACCATGTTGCAGGAAAAAGTCTTTCTTCAAGCACTGCCTAGAACAAACAGTTAAATCTAAAGTTAAAATCTAACAATGCACTTTTTATTTGATATCAATGACTTTTCTTGTTGCTACAAGGCAAGATTTGTTCATTTCTTGTTATGGTTAATGATACAATTTCATTCTTGGTGTAACTCTACTGCCTTCAATAGAATTACATCAAGGAAGAAGTTGGTTCATGGAATTTTGATACGAACAAATGATCAAACTGTGATCACAGAACAGCAGCAGCATGTTTAGTCAATGTCCCATGTTCCCAGACAAAGCTGGATTACAAAGAACTAAAATATGATATTGTCAATTCAGCTGAAATGTTTCACAATAAGATTTTAAGTCTTGAATCAGCCCATTAGTCTCATATTTTGCATACCTAAATGTCATGCATTCAGATTAGATTTCCTGTGCTCCGTTTAGTGGGGTAGTGGTGACTGCAGCAATTATTATGCTGAGTTATGAAACTTCTCATTAAATTAGTCCGAAGATAGTTTTCAAACAAATAATGTTTCATCAAATTAATTCAGTGGTGTGTAGTGAATCTCATATTGTTTTGATTGGGTGAAAATAAAAACAAATTTTATTAAAAGGCTAATCTGGCAGTACCCTACTCTTGGAAATTAAACATGAATGTAATGCAACAGGAATAAGGATGTACGTAAATAGGAGAAATAATAATATAATATTTAATAATTAATTATAATATTTAATATTATTAAATAATAAAAGGCCTCTCTCGTAACCTCAAAAACAGATAACTAAATCCCTAAAATTCCTATAAAACAATAGTTTTCTGAAAATCTTATTTTTTTCCTCTGGCTGTCAGTGAACCATATTTATTTTCTCCTACAAAAGAAAGTTCTTCTCGTAAAGTTGTTTCTAAAGACCACTTAAGAATAACTATCAATTTACCCCTCCTGTTTATCTGCTCGAATCTTAAATAAACTTTTGCAAAAATTCTTATATTTGGCTCTTCTGACTGCAAAAAGAGATATTAGAGGCTCTGGAAATCAAACAGGAATATAATTATAAGCACAAGTTATGACCTCTCCTTGCTCTCCATGCACTCTTTGCTGTTAGCATAGAACTCCTCATTCATGTGAAATAAGCCACCCTTGAAAGCAGCACTGCAGTTGCTTGCAGAGTTAATGTAAGTGCCATCACTGCATTTGCTGGAAGGTGAGACTAACCGTCTTGTGGTGCTGGAAATTAAAGAGCTGTAAGCATGTTGTGTATGGAGTGCTGGGTTGAAGCTCTGATTCCTTTTGATAGCTTTTCAGATGTGGTTTTTGTTTTCAAAAAGTAAGTTATGTATTATTTAGATTGTAAGCAAATTTGATCAGAGACTGGCAGCACAATGGAGCCTCAATCCTGAGAGGGTACTCTGGGTGCTACAATAATACAAATACTAGCAACGAAAGGATGATCTCTGTCTCTGTCACATAGTAGGTACTGTCAGTAGTTGTGGTGCTCCTATCAGAGAAGTTCCTTTCTAGCAAGAGAGAGAGCTTGTTAGCATGGACCTATAATGACAGGTCCAATTCTGCCAATACTTGAGTTGGCCTTATTCACATGAGCAACCCAATTACATTCCTTGGAACTATGTTTGTGGGTAAGAACTCGTATGAATAAGAGTTTGCATGATCAGGCCCTGTAATTGCAGCCATCAAATAAACCCTCAATCAAAAAAGCTTGGATGATCAATATTCAAGTAAATTATTTACAACACTGTTTTCTGTCATTTATCTGAAAACATAAAGACAGAAGAAAAAGCAGATATGAATTTTATTTTTTTTTACCATAGCCTTGCTGTCCATATGCTAATGATGGTGGAATTGTCACTTTCCGTTTTTCTCCAGGACACATATTCGTCATAGCAATATCTAATCCTTTTATGACTTGGCCAACACCCAGAACAAACCACTTTGGGTGACCTTCATTTTGTGTCCGACTACAAAAACAATAAAAAGCTTTTAGTGAGTAGACAGCAACAAAGTCAATGTTCAAATATTTTTAAAAAAAATCACTTTAACATTTAAATACAGTACTATCTTTGGAAAGTGTGACATTACTTAGATACATTTTTTAAGAAGTCACAGTAAAGTGTACATTAAAAAGTAAACAACTGCCCCTTTTTATTTATATTGAAGTATTAACAGTTTTTCTGGTATAATTGGTTAAAAATCCTAAACTGCATACAAAGAAAAGCTCCCATTGACTTGTTAAAGAACAAGGAAAAATTGAGTGCTAAAATTGCACCTTTCTGCAGAAAGTACAAGAGGGGCACTGGGCGAGGAAAACTCTAGTAATTTCCCTTAGCGGAGTTTCTCCAAATCACGCAAGTGGGGGCAGAATGTCTTCTCTCCCCTCTTCTCCTACCCCTGAAAACAAATACCGTACACAGAATGAGCTGCAAAACAGTGGCTTACAGAGGATATGCAGGATGACAGGCCATCCACCTGGTGGCTTTATTCCTCAACACTAGAGCTGACCAATCCTTCAGCTCCTAGACAATATGTCTCCTTTGGAGCCACACTGCCAAATGTTCCTCTAGTATGCAATGTCTCCACTCTCACCTATTAAATCAAAAATCCGATGTGAAAAGAACATCGTTAAAGCTGCAATACCAAGTATGCAAACAAGCACTGCCAATAACTTGCAGTTTCAAGAATTACCTAGATCTACACCAAAACCTATCAACACTACCCTGTTTCAACCAGTAGTGGGCTTCCACGGGCATCATATTTTGTCCTAAACTGAGCATACTGCTTCCACACTGGTCTAAGGAAAGAAAGGCCAAGATCAGGAAAACTTTAATATCCTTTACGTTTTGATTTTTGAATGAATTAATATATCTGTTGGATCCAAAACTGTAAAAGTTAATATTTTTAGCATACTTCAAACTTATTTCACAGCAATAATGGTTAAGTAAAAGATCGTTCCTTTTATTTATTGGAGAAAAACAAACAAACACATTGATCCGGCAAAGACTTATGCATGTGTGTACCTTGACATGCTGTGAGCAAAGTTGCTCATGTGCATTGTGCCTAGTCTACACAAGAAAACTTCACTATTTATGGCACTCTTAAATTTAAATAAGAGTGTCTACATAAGAGGGTGCCACTGATTTAATTAAATCAATTTCTAACAAAATTTAGTTAAATGAATACAATTTTGTGCAAAACCTGAGTCTTTGCAGGACTGGGGCTTAATTTGGCCTAAATATTATATAATGATATTTACAGCATTTGTGGTTTGAAAGTATAGCTCTAGATATACATTTATATAATTCTAAACCTCACTGTAATTTTGGACACTGCATACAAGTTTTCCTTTTGAACAGATTCAGTATTGTCAAATCTGCTTTAACATAGTTTTAAAAAGAAACAAAAGGCTAAATGTTTGTCTATTTTTTATTTGCAGAGGAGAGGCAAATCTGCTGAAGAAGAATGGTATAAACAGCACAGTTATTTACCTGCAATAAAACTTGGATCCATCACCTGCCAGGTAGCCATCATAATGTGCATTAAGCAGATCTCCCTTCTTGCTCTTTGGCGTGCATTCTTTGGGCACATGTAAAACTTCTATTTTAACTTCCTCTGCAGTGGCATCCTCTTTCTTTTGTCCGTGCGTGCGGATCGTAAGAAGACAAAAAGCCTGTAAGAAAAAAACTAATTTGACTCCGAAAGTCATGCTGGCTAAACTCACAGGCTTGTTCTGACTCAGGTTCTTAGTGCATCCACCCGCCCCGCACCCTGGCTGCGTGGCATTGTTTGACGTCAGGCTGACACTAACTGGGGCGTGTACATCGTATCCTCCAAGATGCTGCGTTGCTGCCTTCTGTGGGCTCGGCCAGGGCGCTACGCCCCGCCCACTTGCTCCTCCCCTATTGACAATTTTTGATTGCCTGAGGTGTGCAAAGTCAGTGCTCGGTGCGGGGGATTCTGTCCAGGACTGAGTCTTTCCCTTGAGACCGCTTCCCTCCCAGACTTGTCTCAAATGTCCCCGGGGGAGCGGGATGCATTACCACCTCCCGGGAGGCGGGGACTTTGCGGGGGGGGCTTGTTACCGGTTCGCCGCTGGTGCTCGGGGGATTTCGCGGGCTGCTGTTTCTGTCGTTACACCGGCCCCCTTCCTGCAGGAAGTAAATGAAACGTCCGGGTCAATGGCAGCAAACACGACGACGGGGACGGGGGGCGGGCCAGGGAGCCAGAGGCAGCCGAGGAGCGGGGCGGGCAGAGCCTGCGGGGAGCTGGACACCTGCGGTCCCTCACCACCCCGGACTGCCATGTGCATAGGACATGAGGCGCTCTGCCACGCCTGCTGCCCCCGTGCATAGCCCGCTGCGGGCAGCATCTGCTGGGCCGGCCGGATCCTGGGGCTGCGGCTTCTCTCGGCCCCCGAGCTGCGCGGCTCAGCCGTAAAGTCTCTGCCACAGCTGCCGCCCGTTCCCAGGAGGAGGAGGATGCTGCACGGAGCCTGGTCCTAAGCTATGGAGGGAGTCCTGTACAAGTGGACCAATTACCTGACAGGTGTGGGCAGGGCGGGGCTGCTCCTGGCGCGCAGCATCGCTCTTCCGGGCGGGGCCTGGGAGTTAGCGGGCAGCGGGCCTCTGGCACAGCGGGGAGGGTGGAGGTGCTGGTGCAGGGGTGCGGATGCGGACTAGTGTCCGCTGAGCTTACGAAACCAGCTGGCGTGTGGCGCTGGTCGCCGCTGTTTGAATCTAGCCTGCTTGGGAAGAAAGGGGCAGGTTTAGCCTCTGATGGCTGTTGGGTGGCCTACCGGAGAGCAGCGAATTGCTGGTCTCCTTTCAGTAGCCTGTTGCTCCTAGGCTCGGAGAACCCAGTTGTGGTGCAGGCTGCAATAGGCGATGTCCGATTCTGCGAGTGAGTGGAAGACTTTATCCTCCAGAGCTGCTGATCTGCACCTTTCACAAGAACTAAATTCACCCCGCACCCACATTTTAAACTCCTTCCTGGAGATTACCCAAGATCTGGGAGGTGTTGGGGTCTTTTTAAAATATAGTTATTACTAAATCACATGCTATTTTAATTGAAGATATGTTGCATTCATACTCAGTATTTTGGAATGTACTTATATGGCTCTGCTTGCTCAATATAGCCCACTGGTCAGCATGTGTGCTACAGTTATCACCCTGTGTCTAATCTACAGAGGATATGATTCTGTTACAACTCTTAGCTTGAAAGCCTGGCTCTTAAATTGTAGAGCAGGGGTTGGCAACTTTCAGAAGTGGTGTGCGGAGTCTTCATTTATTCACTCTAATTTAAGGTTTTGTGTACCAGTAACACATTTTAACGTTTTTAGAAGGTCTCTTTCTATAAATCTATAATATATAACTAAACTGTTGTTGTATGTAAAGTAAATAAGATTTTAAAAATGTTTAAGAAGCTTCATTTTAAATTAAATTAAAATGCAGAGCCCCCCGAACCGGTGGCCAGGAACCAGGCAGTGTGAGTGCCACGCCTACCCCTGCTGTAGAGGGTCATGCTTAAAGCTCTGGGGGCCCCTGGTTCAGTCAGTGGAGGATGATGGCCATCATATGACCACTTCACAATTCTGAAAGTATATATCCTCACAGGACCCCTGTTAGGTGGGAAGGTAGTGTTATCCTCAGCTTACAGAGAGCCCAAGGTCATAAAGGAAATCTGGCAGAGCAAGGAATTGAAGTTCTAGTCTATCACCTTAACCACTAGAGCATCCTTCCTCTCATAAGAAATAGCTATGATAAATCATTAATGGCATACAAACATATTGTAATATATAGTCATTGCACCAGTCACTGCGTCCCCTTTCCTGGACACATCTTGTTCAACACAGGAGTCTCTGGGAAGCTAGTACAGCCCTCTTACCCCTCAAGCTTTCTCTTGGCACTTGCCTGTGAATATCGGCACATCTTAGGTAATTTTCCTGCCTCTATCTCAAGGGTCCTGCAGATCTCTTGAAAACCCTATAACTAACTATGCCTCTGAGTTTTGGACTTGAAAAACCACTAAACATTTATTTAACCTGAATAAACGTAACATAAACATAACAATATTTCTAAGAGCCTGGCAGCGTTTCCCTTGATTGCAGTTTGGCCGACCCTCTTTGTCTTCAGGAGCCAGCACTACCCTTCAAATTTAGCCTCCCCTCCCCAGTTCCAAACAAGCAGTCTGGTGGAGCTTCTTCCAGGAGTCCTAGCCTCTGTGTCCCTAGCTGCATCTGTTCTTCCAAAAGCATACCCTATCGTACAGTTGTGCTTATCAGCAATTATCCTATAATGTCTCATATCATATAATTTCAAGTTAACAACATAGTCCTTTCTCTGTGACAGTTGAGAAGGAAGGGGCTTGGTATTGCCTCTTGAAAATTGTCCGTCTTCCTGTAGTGAATGGCTCTAACAGAAAGTAGGATTATCAATCTGTTCAAAAAGTGATTGAAAAGACACTAACTACAAAGGTGTCTATAATGGAATGGGTTCTGCAAATAATGATATTTCTTAACCTCCTCATTATCACAAGCATTATTTTTGTGCCCATCACTGTGTTGTGTGGTATTTTTGGGAAATGTTGCTTTTGTGTTTAGCAGGTAAGATCTTTGCTGTATTGGCTAATTCTTCTTGCCTTGTAAGACTGAAGTTTGGAATAGTCCGGCCTCTGTGGCATAGCAGAGCCGAACTGAATGTGGACAGTGACCCAGAATGGAGACAATTAATGTGGTACATTATTTCAATAAACTGCAGAGTTGCTGGACACTCACAGTTCTTGCTGATGTCAATGGAAGATGTGATTGCTCAGGCTCTCTGATCTCAGGCTGGATCTGGCCCTGTGGTAGGAAAGACAATGTGAAGAAATACCGTAGAAACAATCTTGCAGTGTCAGTAGTGAAACAAGTACTGATAACTGGGAACCACTAATTTAGAGTACCAGAGGAAAGTAATTAATGGATGACTACAAGTTCCTGACCCAGAATGAAACATGACTGTTCTCTTAAATTAGGAATTTCTATTTTGTATGTCCAGTCACAATTAATAAATTGGATGATTGAGCACAGGATGAACTGTAACTGTATAAATGTCTTAGTTATGTTAAGACCAGTCTAATTAGGGAATTCAGAATAGGACAAATGACAAGAAATTTGTTAAAAATCTTAAAAACTTGTTATGAAGTTGGATTTCACCTCTGGATATATTGGATATATAAATTTTGAGCCAAATGTATCAGTAGCATACAATGAAAATGAGTAAGTGGTAATATATTTCTGATGGCTTTTCTAGGCACATAACAATTCTGTAAAAGCCATTTAATAAACAATAACTTTTATGTTATTCACATCATATAGGGTTGTTAGTTTTAAAAAAAAACAACAAAAATCTTGTAGCCATAAGTTGTGATGATATACCTTTGGCTATGGTCATTCTTCTACAGAATTAAAGAAAAGGCATTCTTAGTCCTGGTCTACGCTGGGAACGTACATCCTCATAGCTGCATCTCTCAGGGGTGTGAAAAATCCACACCTCTGAAAGACATAACTATGCCGACCTAATCCCTGATGTAGACAGTATTAGGTTGATGGAAGCGTTCTTCTGTCAACCTAGCTACTGCCTCTTGGCGAGATGGATTAACTACAGTGGTGGAAGAACCTCCTCCCGCACCATTGCTGTAGTAAGCGCCTATCCTGAAGTACTACAGTGGTGCAGCTGTAGCATTTTAAGTGTAGACATACCCTCATTAACTAAAGAAGGCAATCTTTAGTCTGGCATTTCCTAACTTTTGTAGGCTTCACTTTACAGTGTTAATGTAGTGTTTTGGAGGTAATTATTTATTATTTGTATTGCAGTAATGTCTAGCTGCCCCAACAGTGATTAGGACCTCAGCTTACAGTGGGTAGCATTTTCAGAAGTACTCATGGGACTTAGAAGTACAAGTCCTTTCTAGTCTCTTTCAATGAGACTTTTCCCCCTAAGTTTCTTAGGCACTATTCAAAATCCTTCCCTGAATTTACACCAGGGCCCTCCGGGGGTGGGGTGGAGGTGGGGATGGGAGCAAGTGGCCCTGATTTACACATAGGAAGATACAGTCTCTCCTTAGAAGAACTTCCAGTGTAAGGCACTGATCCAGCTAGATCTGTGTTGGCCATCCACACAGATTAAGTTGCAGGACCTGGCTGTAAATAGACACAAGATGGACAAAAGGCATGAGAGAGGAAATATTATCCCCATTTTACAGCTGGGGAACCAAGGCACAGAAGATTATGTGACTAGTTCAAAGTCAGAGGGGCTGAGTCAGAAATTGAGTTCAGTAGAAGTGTTACAGCAGGCACAGTGGCTATGCTGCTTTAGCACTGTGGTGTAGACACTTATTAGAAGGGGTTCTTCTGTCATTGTAGTAAATTCACCTCTCCGAGAGGCAGTAGCTAGGTTGACGGAAGAATTCTTTCATCAGCCAAGTGATGTCTGGAGCTTAGGTTGGTTTAATTACATCACACAAGGTGTGAAATTTTTCACAGCCCTGAGTGATGTAGTAAAGCTGACCTATCTTTGTAGTGTAGACCAGCCCTAAGATAGGGCGCATACTGTAATATCTTATTATAACACAGAGATCGGTTCTGAAAGCTTCTGACATATCATTCTGAATGACTCACAGTAGGCCTGTCTGTGTACACTTGCTTGCACCAAGCCTCAAGACTACATTCTTCAATAGTCCAGTGCCAGCTCTCAGAGTTTTATCACAAATCTCTTGATATTTAGTATTTATCTTAAATCTCCATCTCCTGGAGTAAAGTGTTTGCATGAGAATCTCAGCGCTTCCCCCTCCCTCTCGCTTATTTTTTTAAAGCATCTAATCCTCATAGTTGTGAAGAAAAGCTTGAAAGCGTGAAACCTAAATGCTCAAAAGTTTCATGATATTTTGGGACCTGACTTTTTGAACTCTTCAGGCTGGCAATACCATAGTTCTGAAAACAGTTCTGTCTCTGGCACTAGTGAGTTAATTGGTTTTTAATTAGCAGTGCAGGAAGATCTGTGGCTGACAGCTTTTTGTCAGCAGTGGGTCCATCCATGTGTGCAGTTGCGTTTTGTAGACCTCATCCTGTGGCCCTCACTTGTGTGAGTAGTTCCAGTGAAGTCAGTGGAACTAAGTAGCAGTTGGAGTACTGGTGAGTAACGCCCTGTATAAAATCACGGCAGTGTCCTGGTTAAATGTTTTAATTTCACAGGATATGCATGACCACCAAGTCCCACCTGCAACCCCGAGCTACTGCAACTTTCCCAACAGTGGGGACATAGAAGCGGGTATCCCTTCTTCCAGCTCCCTGCTCACTGAGGCCATGCCTTCTCCTAGGGGGCATTAGTGGACCAGTCCCATATGGGAGTGGAGTAGGGAGATGGTGGACCAATCCTATGTTGGGGAGTGGAGGCAAGGTGATGCAGGTCATGCGATGTCTCACTATTGATGACAGCCAGTCCAGCCTAGGCCATTGCCTCTGCTTTCTGCCCGTCTGGTAGGGTGAGGGGGCAGCGCTGACAACATGCAGCAATTAGGAGCCTTGGCCTGCCCCAGTGGCCTCTGGCAGGCCTAGCAGAGATGCTGCAGGAACTGTGACCAATATCTGTTGCTTGAAGCCCAAGCGGCTGTGTGAAGCCCAACAGATATTTGGCTAATTTCACAATTTGCACACAGGCTGTGACACTGTAATTTATACAGGGTCTTACTGATGAGAGTAAAGGTTGTAGGTGTCAGGCCGTATCAGAGAGAGAGAGAGTCAGTCAGTCTGTGTGCCTGTCCCCAGGTAAAAAAAAAGATTAGTTTCCAGTGTAGATAGTTTTTGACTTCCAGGACCACAAGTATTTCCCAGCTCAAAAAGAAGCCTTAGCTTTGGCCAGAACTGGGGGTAAGCATTGAATGGGTGGGATAAAACTATATAAATGAAAATGCTGCACAGTACAGATTTTTTAAAAAAGCCTTTGAAGTGCTGCAAAGCACTCACTAATGTTAGTGAAAACTTGTAACATAGCAAGAATGTCCGCACTGAATTATTTCCCCAAAAATATATTGCAGCTGTCAGTTTATTTCTAGGGAGAAAGGGAATGAACCTCTGCATTCACCATTAGCAAACTCACTGAGTTTCTTTAATTTTGTTTCCCCTCTTCCTTTTCCCTTTGTAGGATTCCCCTTGGAGACAGTCATTAGTACTGCATCCTTTCATCATGAAAAAGATTTCTGCCAATTCAGTGGAACTAATTGGCCCCTTAGAGTGAATCAGTATAGGATCATATTAAATGCTTATTCAGGCCTCTTGTTTAATTGTAGTGCCACTGGCTTTTTTCTGCTCTCTTGTTATTCTGTTCCTTTTCTGTGCTGCTCTGCTTCAGTGAATTCAGATGTGTTTGGACAGCAAAGTTAAGCTATCAGAACCTGTGAAATGTCAGTGGGCTGGTTGACTGGCTGCCTGTATACACGCTAATAGAGCATGATGGAAGAGTGCAAAGGAAAGAAAACATGGAACTAGTTCTTCAGATGTAGGAGGCTATCAGGATTGTCTAACCATTTTCTTTTAAAATAATCACCCCCCAGATTATCTCTGTTTGCTGAATTGAAGTGTCGTGTAAGTTTGCATCCTTCCCAAACCAAGTATCATTCTATTCTATTTTTATCTTTAAAGATATGTCAAGCGTGACCTCAGTGTTCAGCATGACTTGAATTTATCATGCTAACGTAAGTCTCCTTTGCATTCCCAATACCATTAATCCAGGAGTGGAGTTCTAAGATAGAGCCTGAATTTGAATCCTGTGCATAGTAGCAAACTATACTACACTGAGCTGGCACCATAAGCATGTTTTGCTTGGTTTTCTTTCAGACTTTTGTTAGTCTTTTTATGCTGTGTGCTTGACATCCTTCTCAAATATATGGGTGGGTGTGCTTTGCTACATAGCTGGGGACCTTATGTGCATGTCTTCCTGTGAAAGACTAGTTAGGTTATTATCAAATGTTAGATAGCTATTTACAATCTTTATTCTCCATGATTAATGTATTTGATAGAGATACTTTGTATTTTTAGTGAAACGTCAATGAATATAGTATGTGTGTCCTGTGGCCACTTTCTTTTTGAAGTAGTATTAGTCAGATTGTAGTTCTAACCCCTTTTTCATACACAAAAATGAAAAATTACTCGACAGGTTTCCTTAAGATGTAGTTCTTGTTTAATGGATACTGCCAACTTGAAATCTATTCTATTTTTAAAATATTACTTAATTGCAGACAGTACATCTGTCCACAGAGTCCCACTGTTAAATGGGGCCTCACAATTTTTTTATGGTTCTTTCGTCTTTTATTGCTATCTGAAAGATTAACATAAACAGAGGACAATTACTATTTCTCCTCTATTGTTTGTTAGTAAAACAGATTATACACAGTGCTGTCAAATGCACAAATTAAATAAACTGAAAACATATTTTTAAATCTTTCAGTTACACTGTAGCTATCTTCGAGCTAGTACCTGCAAGCATTTATGCAAGCTCGACAAACTACACATGGAACATTCACTTTACTCCACATGATGTCTGCCTATGGCAGAGTCTCGGATAGGTTTTGAAAAACCTAGAACTCCAGGAATTCACAGTATTCTGAATGTAAAAGGGAAACAAATCTCTGTGAAAGTCTATGGAAAAATCAGTCATAGAGCTTTTTTGTGCCCATTTTTTGTTAGTCCACTGAATATTTTTGTAGTTCAAAAATATCAGCTTATATATCTTGTTCTAAAGCTATTGAATTTCTCTTTCTTATTTACAAGAGATACCAAAAATATTTTATTACATTATGCAACCATGAAAGAGCGTGTTTACGTGGGTCTTGTAACATGAGCATTAGCACCTTGAGACAAAAGTGTACAAGCTGATTTAACTATCAGAAGTACAACACAGAATCAGAAAACAAAGGTTTTTAAAATAAGTGAAAATATTTTCTTTACTAACATTAAGTGAACATTTTAATGTACACAAGTTATGCACATATGTTAATGTTCTATTTCAAGAAATTTTTGTATGCCATGGCATATTGAATCAACGTCTTATGAGGTCCCTTATTATAACACATATGCTGATTTGATAATACTGTCCTTAAGCACTAAGTGTCAGTACATTGACACAAGCTTGTTCCGGTTCTCTACATTTGCATGCTCCCATACCAGGGGTAGGCAACCTATGGCACGGGTGCCGAAGGCAGCACGTGAGCTGATTTTCAGTGGCACTCACACTGCCTGGGTCCTGGCCGCTGGTCCAGGGGGCTCTGCATTTTAATTTAATTTTAAATGAATCTTCTTAAACATTTTAAAAACCTTATTTACTTTACATACAACAATAGTTTAGTTATATATTATAGACTTCTAGAAAGAGACCTTCTAAAAACGTTAACATGTGTGACTGGCACGCGAAACCTTAAATCAGAGTGAATAAATGAAGACTCGGCACAGCACTTCTGAAAGGTTGACGACCCCTGTCCTATATAAACAATTCATGCTATTCTGCATCTGCATCATGGACTTCTGCATTGTGTTGTACAACTACAGAATATTGCCTCCAGGCAGTCTCCTGGTATTGGTGGCAATGACATGAGCTCTGGCACCAGAATTCCGTCCTCCTGTTTCCAACCCATTGTATTTGAAGGAGAAAGAACTGGATTTGGGCAATGGGCCTGTGTCCAGACTAGTGCCTGGTAATGAGTTCTCTGTATGTTATGTGAAAGAAAAGAGTATTGCTTGTTGGGTTAAGCTTTTGATCATCACAAGCATGTGAACAAAATGGCATGTGCTTTTTGTCAGTGCTGTGAACTTCTGGCAATCCACACATCTTAAAACTAAACTTTTTTACACTTTTCATCTTCTCCGAGTCCAGGTAACCCTGTTCTGGGTGTGTTGGAAGCTAATGGTGTTGCTGAAAAACTTTCCATGCGGTCTTCTTGCTGTGATCCAGCAATAATGCACAACCAGTCAGGGCATGAAATGCGAGTAGAGTTTTCAGAACATTGGATCCATAGTGTATTTTCTCACAAATGGCATGAATAGGAAAGTACTCTGGTTCCTTTGATGTGCGAGCTTTCATCCAAAGGTGTCCACGTGTCCTTTAGCTACAGTGAGCCCGTGAAAGAATAAGCACACCAGAGTTCTTGGTTGCAACAACCACACTGATGGCATCGCTGTGTATACACAGTAAAATTATTCTTGTGTCAGCTTCTTTCTGATGAGCTCATAGGTGTCAAGTGGTGTTGTTGAGCACCATTCATCAGCCTTATCATGAAACCTACTAGCCAGAATGATAATTTTATCATGTGGTGCTTGTGTTGCTCAGATAAAAATATTGCAAGAATCTCCTTATTTTCTGAAAGCTCAGTGATATTCATCCAGTAACTTGGAAGAGACACAGATCTGCCTTCTGCCATTCTTCAGATGGGTCTTGTATCTCTTGAACATTTTTGCCTTGTACCACCTTAACAGATTCCTTATAGCAGTGGTTCTCAACCTTTCCAAACTACCATACCCCTTTCAGGAGTCTGATTTGTCTTGCATGCCCCAAGTTTCTCCTCACTTAAAAACTATTTGTTTACAAAATGAGACATAAAAATAGAAAAGTGTCACAGCACACTATTACTGAAATAGTGCTTATTTTCTTATGTTCACAATATGACTATAAAATAAATCAATTGAAATATTAATATTGTACTTACATTTCAGTGTATAGTATATAGAGCAGTATAAACAAGTCATTGTCTGTATGAAATTGTAGTTTGTACTGACTTCGCTAGTGCTTTTTATGTAGTCTGTTGTAAAACTAGGCAAATAACTAGATGAGCTGATGTACCCCCTGAAAGACCTCTCTGTACCTCCAGGGGTCTGCGTACCCCTGGTTGAGACCACTGTCTTACAGTACTTGTCAACACTGTCTATTCTATGGAAGACGTAAGTACTGTTTTTACAAATGTAGCTGTAAGATCTCCAAATGTTTTGGCTCCACATGGCTTTCCTGTGGTTTGTACCAGAGCTTGTGCACCTTGCACAAGACAGCTTGTCCTGGCAAGGGTAACTGTTGGTGAGTAGTGGACATGAGCTGTCAGCATATCATCCAGTATTGCTTTTGTCCCTGTTCTTAGACTGCCATTTGTCTATGCTAGTGCCAAAGGAATGGGCATTAACTTATGTATAAAAATCTATTGCAAATTCACAGTCCTGCTAACTTCATAAGATGTGACTTAGTTGCTGAAGAATATTTCTGTCTGCCTTCATGGTTGAGGCCTTTTCTTTTACTTTTTTCCCCATCTCATATAGCATGGAAAAAAGTATGCGTCGAGGCTCTCACTCTTGTGTCATAAGCCACTTTTTCACAAAACTGTCCAGTTGCACTTGTCCTAGGATCTTTGCATTCAGCAGTGCATCTTATGTGGCTTCAGTAGCCAGATCGTTTGTTGCAATATTTTGCAAGGAAGTGGGTGTTCCTCCCAAGAGAAAATCTTTAATCTTTGAATTGTTTGTAAGAGTGCATCCTCATCTTCATAGTCACATTGCTTCCTTGCCTTTCTTGGCTCATGGTGAATAAATTGGTATCCAAGCCAACATGGAACATGGTTCTAGTGTTCATTGTGATATGGGCTTTCACGTTGTAAGACAAGGCCCATCTGCCGAGGTCTGAGCAAGTCTTGGTGAAGCCTACAGTTCCACCTTCTTTCTTTCCTATGCTATTGAACTACTCTTGGCTCTGATCAGGGTCCATGGATTGAACTTCTGACACGATCACTTGACAATTATGTTCCCTCACAGAAACCCCTTAAACATGCAGTATCTCCAGTCCATAGGTTTCATAGAACTGGATTGTCTTGTATTATGGATGTTGGTATCTTTATTGGGATCACTACAGTTTGCCACTCACGATACATTAGTTGCAGATGTTCTTGCTTTCTGTGACCTCTGGATTTTGGTTTCCCACATGACTGATACTGTCTATCCTGACTGAAAGATGAACTCAGTTCTGTCAGTGGCCTCTCTATTATGATATCTTGCCGTTTCTTTCTAATGGCTGTTGCCTCCCTTATTCTATGCAATCCTTGTTCACCTGCTTCACACATTTCTTTACTTAATTGTTGGCAAATAATATAGAAACTGTAGAAAACTGATGTGAATTTTTGAAGACTTACTACCAGTTCCATGGTTTGCCCACAACCGTAATCAAACCACCACCTCAGCTAACTACTGTTACTCTCTCTATTTGTAAAAAATACCATCATCTATGTTAATTCTAGTCTAACTATAAAGCATTATGCACTATTAAACAAATACAAAGCATGCAAAAAATGATTTCACATATTACAGGAAAATACATTCTATGTTATTAACATATTTCTAATTTTAAGATCTATGGATGACTAAATGCTACAAAAGGTTGATTATTCAAGTATAGTAAGTGTTAAAATAATGATCGTGTCTTCTCATTTCTGTTCTTAATAGACTGAAAAGAAATTATGCCTAAGTTTAATTTTGCTGATAAGTTCATGCACACACTACTGGTATGTCAAACATTTCTGGTGAATTTTTTTTGCCATATTTATTTGGAAGTTTGAGAGTCTAAACATCAGAATTTAACTTGGTAACAACCATTTTTGAAATCAGCAGGTTCAAATTATGTTAGAAAAAGTTACCAATTTTAAACAAAAAATTGCATCTAGATCCCCCATAGAGGATTGATTCAGAGATTTCTGTCTAGTCTGTAATATTGCCAAACCATTGCAAACTATCTTTCAGTCTACTATGTATTATTATCCAATCCTCCTTTTTAAACCAAACCAAAAACAAAAACAGCTTGTTTTTCTAGTTTAAACATTGTATGTGCATCCAGCAATATATAAGGTGCAATCTGTCACATATTTTTTCACACACAGGGTACTCTCTATATCACCCGGTTTACTGTAAGATAAAACATTTTCTTGTTTTGCTTGTTACTGTCATAAACTTCTCTTGTTTACTTATATGCATTGCCAGTGACATCAAGGATCAAATATGGCCAGAATAATCTTCTGTTACAAGGTCCCTTCTTATCAACACAAGTCCATGCAGCAGATCATGGATTCATCTGCTCTTCACATAGTTCAAAGATAAATACAATGTAGTCTCAAAAGCAGTTGGAGAAAATGTGTTATGGGGATAAACTAGAAAGAGATTTTTTTAAACTGCATATTTCGATGTAAACTAAACTGAAATCTGTTGAATTGCAACTGATCTAGATAATCACGATTGTCAGTATTTATTTAATATCTTTCTTGTTTGACAGAGGTAATTACTTAGTTCTTTTTGGATATTCTTACAGATTAAAAGGACCGATGAAACATTCACTAGAGTCAAATACTGTTATAATATGAAGAGACCATAGGAGTATGTGTTACCTGCTGCCTTTTCTCCTTTTTAAACATTTGAAGTTCAGAGGTGACAGGTTTCATTTGTGAATCATAATTCCTATTCTCTCTTCCAATGCACCCTCTTTTATTTTATTTTACATAGAAGGAGTAGTGTGACTGAATATACCACTGCATTCGCACCTACACATTATTGTAATAATCTTTGTACCAAATATGCCTTGTGAGGTATCATCTGAAAACTAATAATATCAATTGGTCAATAATATCATGGTGAAATCTATGTAGTAACATTTTATGTAAAGTTATGAATTCCCCTTGTATAGTGAGGTTGGCATGTGTTCAAACCCACATAGCCCTGTCTAGGCAGAAGCTGTTAAACATGTCTATCCTAAACAAAGATTTATTTTTACCTCAATTTACATATATGTAGTAAACAGGGTCCTTGGGACAGGAAGAGGGGGTAACCTCGTTTCTCAAAGACAAAGGACAAGTTGACACCTCTAACTAAATGTCATCAACAGAGCCGTCCTTGGGTACAGGAATTGGGGCCACCATCCCGGGCCTTGTGCTTTGGGGGGCCCCACGGGCAGGGAGGTGAGGTGGGATGTGGGAGGGCGAGTGGGGTGAGGAGGCAAACGGGGAGGTGAGCGGCAGGCAGGTGTGGGGGGTGGGGAGGTATTGCTAATGAAATATTGCAAAAAGAGTTAGTGTAAAATATCTTTATAATACATCACAGTAGTATTTGCATCTGTGTAAATTCTGTTTCTCTTAATGGTTTAACAAACACCTTTACTTTTGATTGAACTTGGATTTGCAATTAAACAGTTAGTATAACACTTTTCTCTCATATTTATGGTCTTCCTAGGTTGGCAGCCTCGCTGGTTTGTTTTAGACAATGGAATATTGTCCTACTATGATTCACAGGATGATGTTTGCAAAGGCAGTAAAGGAAGTATAAAGATGGCAGTATGTGAAATTAAAGGTAAGATTTAAATAAAATTTTATTAGAGGAAATTTTAATTGGCAAGGGGATGAACAAGGTGACCTAATACTTTTGCATCACTAATTTCTATGATGCTTAAAAAAGGTAAGGGGAGAATCACATCGAGACATGTTTAGTCAGATGCGCTTGCTACATCAGCCCCAATTAGTACTGAATATGAACTCTGAAGGAAAATAATAATGAAAAAGGTTATGATATATACTGTTCCTTTATGAGGTTTAAAAACAGCCATATAAACCTTAGGGTATTAAGAACTTTTCTGTTTATGTCTTACATTGGAAATAGCATAAATGAAGGCATCTGAAACTGTCACCATAGCTACAGCTGTTCTCCTTCCCAAACTCAGAGGGAGGTAATGCTGAATGTTAGGAATTGGGGGAGGGATAGCTCAGTGGTTTTAGCATTGGCCTGCTAAACCTAGGGTTGTGAGTTCAATCCATGAGGGGGCCACTTAGGGATCTGGGGCAAAAAATCAGTACTTGGTCCTGCTAGTGAAGGCAGGGGGCTGGACTCAATAACATTCCAAGGTCCCTTCCAGTTCTAGGAGATAGGTATATCTCCAATTATAAAAATAGGGAATTGTTTGCTGGGAGAGCCACCACAGGAGTGATCTGGTGGGTGCCATTACTTTCTGCCTTTTTTTCTGATGTACCTTTGTGGAGGTATTTGTGATGTGGATACCTGACCACTAGAAAATGGACTGAGTCCATCTACTTCTCTTACATAGGCCATCAAGCAGTTATCGTATGGCAACAACTTCTGGTTACTACTGCCAGTGCCTGGATTGAAACCAGTGACCTAGGAGCGAAAGGCTTATGTCTCCTTACTAATCTCATGAAATATTCAGTCCCCCTTTCTTGTCCGCTTGTTAATTTTCTATAGTATGGAGGAACAGTAATAGATAGATGCCAGTAATTTGGGATTAATTCCATCTGTCATGTACCCAGGGCTGTCCAGTCCTAGACCTGGGAGTACTATGGTTGAGAAATATGCCTGGTACCTGTGACATCTGTGGCTGATTAAAGTTGTAGTATTGAATATGATGGCTGTAAGTGGAGAACAGTTGGTGACTTTTGACACAGAGCCCAGAAGGTTGCATCAGAAAGGAAAGTGAGATTGATTTTAGTCTAGTCCTTCATAGATATTTGCCCACATCACAGAAATCTTCAGGTTGGCATAATTAAATCAGGACTAGACTAACAATGGTGTTTCAGGTGAGGAATGTTTTGGCAGTGTTTTGAGGGAATTTTGCACAGTATCTGTCCACACTGTGTCTGGCTGTAGCCATTACTTAGTCAATTATGTTCATGAATATCAAATTCATACAGTGTTTAAAATTGTTTTGAATAGCTTCCGTTTCTTACCAAATGCAATCTGTAATTTGTAAATAACTTGAAATAATATGGTCTGTATTTGATAATTAGTATCCTTACTGGTTTAGTTATCTTTTGCAAAATTAGTCTTTTTTCTCTTTTTATCATTAGTTCATCCAACAGACAACACAAGAATGGAGTTAATCATCCCAGGAGAACAGCATTTTTATATGAAAGCAGTTAATGCAGCTGAGAGGCAAAGATGGCTGGTAGCACTGGGTAGTTCTAAAGCCTGTTTGACAGACACCAGAACAAAAAAAGAAAAAGGTATTTATACCATTAAAATGTATGAAATGTATAAAATTGTTTTTGATTAAGATGGTTCTTAATTTGTCCCATTCTAGTGGTTGAATTTAATATTATTTATGTAAGATATAAATCTAATTTATATATTGATAAATATATTGATACATCTTAGTTATGGATGTAAGCCCTGTTGTGTGCATATAATAACTTCTGGCTTATATTTAAATTGCAGTTTCCAAGGGGAACAGGAAAAGAACTGATCAGCCTTTGCTAAAATTAGCAGAAAGGAAGAATTATTGTTACTGTATTTCTCTGAGTAGTCCAATTCCCTTTACGTGTGTGTGTGTGTGTGTGTGTGTGTGTAAATATGAGCTAATTTTAATTAAATATAGTACTTTGATTGAAAGATATCACTAGACTCGGTGAAAAGGATGAGTTTAAAAATCTCCCAGCTGGCATTGCTCCTCAGAATTATTAATTTTGCCAGTCTAATTAGCCCAGTGAGTGTCTCTGAAGTACGCTGCCAGCTTCTAACTGAAAGATGTCTGACTGGCTATGCAAAGATATACCTGAGCAAGGAAAAATATTTAAAATATTGTTAATGTATGGCATCAGGTAGGTCAAATCACTTCTTATATTGCTCATGTGCAACTTGCTTCTGACTTCACTTTACTATTCCTGAGTTTTATTACACTGCTGGTTGTCAGAGTTTCTCCCTATTTTGGGTTTCTATGTTATGTTCAGATTTGTCTTGTTCCAGATATTGGCCCTACCAGAATCATAGAAATGTTGCTATTAAAAACTACGGGTCAGAGAACTGTCACAGCATTTATTAACACTCTTTACAGTGCTAGGTTATACAGCATAGGAAATATGAAATTAACACAAAACCTGCAGCAAACATGATGGAAAAATAGTATTTTGTTCCTGCTGCTGGAGAGCTCTTGTTTACATAAAAAGCTAAAACTTAAACAATCTAGAGCTGCCACTCTCAAAACGCTTGTTGTAGCTGTTAGGGAGTCATTTGGTTACCATTGTTCTGATTTCTCTCCATAATCCCCATTTCTGCCTCCCTAGTTTCTCTTGGTAAAGACTGGTAATCCTCTGTAGACAGTCTGAAGGTTTATCATTTGCAAGGTTCCCTGAGTGAGTAACCGCTCTCCTCAGGTGCTTGTGGATATAGGGGAACAGACCTCCTTCACCTGTTGAGGCCACAGACTTTGTCCATTGTGTGCTCCCTGGGATGACATGGTAAATAAGAAAATATTTTACCTCTTGTTTCCTGATTATATATCTTTCTCCATGGTCCCTTCCAAATTTACATATACTTTGTGAAACTATTCCCAACTCATTTAAGAATCCCTTCCTAGTCTTGAAAGGAATTTCAATTTTTGTTTGTAAAAATTGTGCAGATAAGTCTTATGCTGTGATTGGTGGGTTTTTTAATTATTTTATTTTTCTTGTAGAAATTAGTGAAACCAATGAATCTCTTAAAACCAAAATGTCCGAACTTCGCCTCTACTGTGATCTCTTAATGCAGCAAGTTCATACAATACAAGAATTTGTTCACCATGATGAGAGTCGCTCATCTCCCAGCATTGAGGTATCAGATTTCTAAAATTATACTGGAGAACCTGATTATTCAAATCATGTTAAATTCTTGTTGTCACCTTATGCACCTTATTAGCAACCTAATGTTGGAAAATATTTATGTAAGGTCAGTTTAATGGATGTTTAAAAATTGTCTATATTCAGATGCTCATACACTGGGTTCAGGAGTATGGTAATACAGTCCACACTAAAAGATATTATATTGTTATTTTTTCAATAAGGTTGAATCTAGCTGCCATTAAAATGTATAGTCACCAAACTTGTTTTTTTTGAGAATTTTGGGCAGTTAACTGAGAAATCAGTTGATTCTAAAGTAACATTTTCAGTCTCTTTTTACATTCTTGCTGATGTTTGTGCTATCATTTGTTTTCAGAACATGAATGAAGCCTCCTCCTTGCTCAGTGCCACATGTAACACATTTATTACAACACTTGAAGAATGTGTGAAGATAGCTAATGCCAAGTTTAAGCCAGAGATGTTTCAGTTGCCTCATCCTGATCCCTTAGTTTCTCCTGTGTCACCTTCACCTATTCAAATGGTCTGGATGTTTTATAAGAGTAACATTTTAAAGTGTTATGCTATTGGTTGGGAGGGTACAAGAATATACACTATATAGTCACGTGTAATCCTGACTCCACTGAAGTCAACCGTTTTAGCCTTAAGTGTAAATCACTACTGACATGTTTCTGAGTCTGTTTGCTTGCCAGCCTTCCCATAAACTTGTCATCGTAGAAGTAATTCTCCCATGGATGAGGACAAGGCTAATCGGACCCCAGTACTGGATTAACGCTCAGTACTTTACAGCATTCATACGAAAATTGAATTATCCTGTTACCTATACTGCAGGGTTATTTTTTAAAAATGTTAAATATTCATTGTTCTCTTTCAATACTGTAACCTGGCTGCTCATCGAAACAGAGAACTTCTTTGTGGCTTAACTCTCAGGATGTGCCTTTCAGATTCCCAGTCTTAATATGTCTCTTTTTAAACAATATTCTGGTTGATCAAATATGCGTTAGCTGACAAGTTAGTTTTTGTTAAATAATGTGCAAGATTAAAATACTTTATGGAATTCTTATTTATTTACTTATTTATTTTTCCTGTTGAGGGGTTGGAATAAGTGAGACTCTGTCAAACTGTATTTCATATATGTGGATTCTCAGATCTACTCTGTTCTAGGGTCCCCCCCCGAATCTTTCCCTTTCATTTATCTGTATCTGATGATCTTCTCCCTTTCCTCCCATCCACCCAAGCAACTCTTATTGATCAATCTTTAGGTCAAATTATTCTCTTGGGCACATTTAGAGAGTTCCCATTGAAATCAGAGGGCTCCCTGTGTGCATACCAAATGGCAAAATTTAGCTCTTGGATTAATCCTTTTGTATAATGCAGATTTGAACCTGGCATTAATTTAAAATGTTTTGAGGTATCCGTGGATTCTGCCAATGATCCAGTAGAAATTTGAGTAATTTTTGAGGCAAGAGAGAATGAGATGTAATATTTTTGGGTAGTAAACTAGTTCTCTTTTATTAGTGCGTTAAAAATTCCTGCGTTACTAGCAATCTAGCCTCTTTCAAATAGCTAAATAAGATTCCTTAACTGTGGCTCATTTTTGTTTTAAATAATAAGTATATGACTGTGTATAAGCATTTGCTAAATCATGATAAAGAGTTTTAAACTTGTTTCTTTCATTTTCTAGATGAAACGCTCCATTAGCCATCCTGGTGCATACAGTTCAGGGAGGTAAGATTAAAAATTGCTGTTAAGTAGGCTAATTTACTTTCTGAAAGCACCTCATTGGACCAATCCAGCAAGCCCCCCAGTAGGGAAATATCAGCTGAAGTCACTTTGCAGAGGATTTCCAGGGTTGGCAAATGGTTTAAAATTTAGAAAGTAACAATCTATTATCAGTAGTTTTGCAAATCTAAAATTGAGACACAGATGTTGCAACTTGCATACAAGTCAAAAATATACTAGTAAAGTTTTGTTTCCATTTTTATTCTGAGTAATATTCCAAATTTGATATATTTTTAGTTTTGTTTTAAAAATAAATATAAAAATATCATCAAGGAGAGACTTCAACATTGGCAAAATAAGTAAGTAAATCCAACTGTTGTTTGTTATGATCATTATAATAGAAATTTGTACAAAATCTTTCTATGGTTTTTGGTAGAATTGTATAATTTAAAATGACCATTTATCAGACAGAATTGCAATTATAACTTATCCAAGTTTTTTAATCCAGTGGTTTCCCAAACTGGGGACACCGCTTGTGTAGGGAAAGCCCCTGGTGGGCCGGGCCGGTTTGTTTACCTGGCCTGTCTGCAAGTCCGGCCGATCGCAGCTCCCACTGGCCGCGATTCGCTACTCCAGGCCAATGGGAGCTGCTGGAAGCGCCATGGGCCGAGGGACTTACTGGCCGCCGCTTCCAGCAGCCCCCATTGGCCTGCAGCAGCGAACCGCGGCCAGTGGGAGCTGCGATCGGCTGGACCTGCGGATGGGCCAGGTAAACAAACTGGCCCGGCCTGCCAGGGGCTTTCCCTACACAAGCAGTGACCCCAGTTAGAGAAACACTGGTTTAATCAAATCTTATGGCAAATAATGGAAGTATTCTCTAAGGCCTTCATCCTGCAAATACTTATGCGTGTGAGTACCTTTATGCAAATAAGTAGTTTCAGTGCGACAACTGTGCTTGCATAACAGTACTCATACACATTAGAGTTTGCAGGATTGAGGCTTGAAACACTAAGATTTTTGATGATTCATTCTTGCACATTTTGAATTTGTTTCTTTTTGCAAGAATTATATTCTGATCACATTTTTCAGATTTCAAAATCTGTGCAGGCTACCCGTGTTCTGTTCACATGGAGTTCCTTTCAGCTTACTCCTCAGTATTGCTCTTTACTATCTTTAAGATAGATCTAATCAGAGCACTATAAATACCAAAAGATATATCTTAAATGAAAAGCTAATAGACTGGCTAGTTGTTTGTTATAAGTTTGTAAAACTAATAAATCCTATTTAATTTGCAGTAGTAATGCCACAAAAGAACCAATTTCTTCATTCCACCGGTTATCCCAACGACGCAGAAGAACATACTCCGATACAGAATCCTGTAATGATATTCCTTTTGAAGATACAGAGAGTAAGTTGGAAGAGAGAGAGTTTTACTGTGTGTACTTCTGTTGAATTTGTTACCGTACTTAGCACAATTGTTGTACTGCTAACACTAGTGCAAGGAGAATACCTAAAATTACAATCTTTATATGTAATCAGAGCCATTACATTAAACAATAAAGTTGCTTGTAGGATTCCTATGTAGTGAATTAAAACTGCTGATGTATTCACTACGGGACTGGCTTTGCCACCCTTTACTCACCTCGACTGGTATCTCAGATCTTGTGTAGTCCCACTGAAATCCGTGGTGCTATTTGTAAAGTAAGGTACTACCTAAGGTGAGTAAATCTGGCAGAACTGGGCTCTACATAAGGACTACGTGAACAACAAACATTTAAACTATACATTTTCATATATAAACTAACATTTTGGAAACCTGTGCGGAATGTTGATCAGTTCTTTCCAGTCTAACCATTATAGTGAGTCAGATTCTTGTTTTAGTTACACCAGGGCAGTCCCATCGAGTGGAGCTAATTTCCACTGAATGGAGTTACACTGTAGAACTGAGAGGAGAATGTGACAACCCAGTGTATTAGTAAAGAACAGTTTATACCCGTGCCTACCCTCCCCATACATAGAGCAACACTCTTCTGAAACAACTCAGCATGGTCAATAAATCAAAACAACAATTTAGGGCTATCATACTCTATGTCAGTGATCCCATGACAACTAGATCCCGTTGCATAAATATGCCAAGGTAAGGTCTCTTTATGGTATTCCCATGAAACTCCCAATTGTTTTTACCCCATTCTGACTTTATCAGGAAGGCTGTGGCCTGCTTTCTTCTTGATTAACTGTGGTTTGTCACTTTCAAGAGTGACCCAGTTTTGGGCCAGCCTCTCCTCTCTTGGAGGATAACTTATCCCTTGTACAGAAGGTCAACACAAGGCGTATGCACTGCTCAAGTCCCATTTAAGCCCTAACTGGTGCTTATACCTTGTGTTGTCCTTTTGAACAAAGTTGAATTCCACTCTATGTGATCATGGTCTGGTTCCTCTTCCCATGGATGATCCAGTCTGTCTTCTCTCATAACAGCTGTGGTCAGATCAGTCACGTTATTTTGTGTAAAATCCCAGTCTGTTCTTGTTCCTTGTAGAATTGCTCCAATTTCTAGCTTTTTCACTAATGTAGTTTTTGTCTTTTGCCATGTTACAGAGAAGAGTCTCTTTACTGTCATCCACTTTAAGGGCTCCATCTTCCTAGAGTTGATTCAGTTCCTTCTTTTCCTCAGTAGGTGGCACTGAAAATAACAAACTTTCAGTAGGGGATTCTGTATCCCTTCCATTTTATTAATGAAAAACTGTTCACACACTTTCAAGAGCAGTTCTTGTATGAAAAATGACTGGAAAAGGGCATTGTTGAGTTACATGTTTATTCCGGCTCACTGATTCTGTATCAAATTTGTGCAGTTTCAAAGATAAAATGTACTTTCTTACTGCTAACTACTGGGTAAGATTTAAGCATGGGGCTGGGGAAGACCAAGCAAAGAGTGCTCCTGACTTTCTTTCCAAGCCCTGCATCTATATACAGAAATAAAAAGACCTGTTAGCAGCCCACTTCTCTATGATAGACCACCTCTGACACCTCTCCAGGTGCTAGATAAATGCCAAAATGGAATAGAGGTTTCATTTGAAATGGAGAACTTACAAGAGGCTCTATGATGTCTTCCAGTAACGTTGATATGCATTAGTCACCTGGCATAATCTTGTTAAGAAGAGTGATATTTGAATAGTGTACCATTATTACCCTGTATTCTGACTGACATGGAGAACAGCACTCTTTGTGCTCATCAGCTGCTTAAATATCTGATGAAAAAGTATCATTTTTCAAATGCAGAAACTAGTCTCTGTTTGATTTACCATGTGTTTAAATCTATCATTAATGAGCCATCTACTGATCAAGTAGACAAACATCCTTTTTGGTATAATGTGCAGTAGGCTGGGTTCTTTTAACAAAGCAAACACCTTTATTAATGGCTGAAGTGTCCCAATGGAGTTTTTCAGTGAAAGGATTATTGCTGCACTAATTCTTAACACACACTCTTTGTTGTGCCCCTTTGACTGAATTTCCCTGTGCACCCCAGAGATTCTCCTCTTACAGTATTTGTGTATTGCATAGTATGATTATCTGTAGTTTTCAGTAGCTTTTAACATTACTCATCCATTACCCCAGGCATTGATATAGACTAGAATAATTCAATGCAGACCATAGAGAGCATGTAAATATTGCGTCCAATATTTTAAAAAAATGTTGTCTATGTGAAATATTTGCAAGCAGAATGATTAACAGATTGAATTGGCGCACAGTTTAAATACTAATCAATATCTTAACAGGACCTGCTCACTGTTCCAGAAGTGCTCTCAATGGACACTTGGCACCATCAACCATTCCTGAAGAAAACAGATCAGTTTCAAAGAAAAGACCTGAATTGGAAGAAACTCTTCCATCCTCTTCTTCCTGAAGAAACTGCAGTATTTCTATAAGTAATACTATGCAAAAGCTGCTGTAATTATGTTATTGTTATAGGGAGTAGTTATTTCCCTTTTAGAAGGATTTTTCTGCACTTTATAGAATAATGTAAAAACTAACTTTGAAGTGTATTTTATCTTTATATAGTTTATTTGCAAGAGTATTTTCCTAATGACTTCACAGTTTGAATATGCATTTTTTTGGAACAAATGATGGCTTAACAGATAGGCATCTGCATTTATATGTGTAGCTTTTTTCTAAACAGTGTGCTGGTCTGAGAGTTTAACAAACCTGCAGATTTTAAATCTTGAAGAAGGTTTCAGATGGGGTGGGGGGGTATGATGTCACTTGTGCCATGGACCAACTGGTCATTTGTACAAAGTTAGGATCCGGTCTTGCAGTCCTTGTGCACTCACTGTTCTCCTTGAATGGGAATTTTGCTTGTGTAAGAAGTAAGGGATTGAGTCCCTAACAGGTTAGTGTAGCAGCTCGATGGTAATTTTAATATTGCCTTCCTTTAAAAACACAAGGATATACATAATCTGATCCTTATTTTTAGTCAGTTGAAAGTAGAAATATCTCATGTATTTTTCTAAAGAAATGTATAAAAAGTAACTTATCTGCATATGAAGCATTTGTACCAAACATTGGGTATTTAACAATTTTTATTTATTTTTTTGCATAAAAAATTTCTACTTACTTCATTACTAAAGGTCTACAGGCTTCAAGATGTACACAAATTGTTGCTGAGGTGTGTAGCATCACTGAACAGCTAATGCAGTACTGTTTACATTTACTCTGCTCATTTCAACTAAGACACATTTTTAACAAAGTATTATTTTAGTGTTCGCTTCTAAGATAGACTGTTAAACTACTGTTGTAAGTATGAATATTTGTATCTCTATATACTTTATTTATGATGTATTTATACAAAAGGGGACTTCTGTTTATTATGACTCCTATATATCACTTCACTATGGCATAAATGTAGAGCTAGAATCTGATCTCAGTTACACTTGTGAAAGCTATCAGAGGGTTAGCAGTGGTAGTCTGGATCTGTAACAGGCAACAGAGAGTCCTGTGGCACCTTATAGACTAACAAACGTATTGGAGCATAAGCTTTCATAGATGAATACTCCCTTCACCAAGGGAGGAGAAACTGCTTTTGTAGTTGGCTAGCCATTCACAGGCTTTGTTTAATCAAATTTGGTGTCAGTTTGGTGTCAACACCTCAACTGCTAGAAGAGGGCCTCATCCTCTCTGATTGAACCAACCGTGTTATCTCTAGACTGATTCTTGCCTGCATATTTATACCCGCCTCTGGAAATTTCCACTACATTCATCTGATGAAGTGGGTATTCACCCATGAAAGCTTATGCTCCAATGCATCTGTTAGTCTATAAGGTGCCACAGGACTCTTTGTCACTTTTTACTTGTGTAAACGTGCATTAGCTGTAAATTAGATCAGAATCTGGCCCTCTAATTACTGAATTAATAGGATAGCAATGCCTGCTATTACCTCTCTCTTATATAAGGTTGTTAGTGTTTGCTTTGTAAACTCTTGTTTTTTGTGTTCACTTTGAGACAAACTTGGTCTATAAGTCTTAGCCATAGAGTACTTTTAAAAAAAAGTTGCTGTTTTTAATTTACACAATTGGTTAATAAATGTACAGTTTTTTGCATTCAATCATACGTCAAATTTTGTCTTATAATTGAACCTCCTTTTAATTTGACTAATCTGGTACATGTTAATAACATCTTGAACTTGTATAGGCACAAGAAGGTGAATTAACAATCAAATGGAAGCTCTCTTTTTAAATTTCCTTGATTTTTGTTTGTTTAAATGTTCACAAATATGATGAGTAATTACATACTTAGGTCCTCAATCTTGCAAATGCTTAGGCACAACCCATTGAGTTAAACTACCCACATGTGTTAAGTTATGTGTGGGTATAAGGGTTTGCAGGATTAGAGCCTTATTTTATGCTCAAATTACTAATTAAATGTAACTAGTTATTTGCACACACAAATTAGGTACATAAATGATAGTGCATTTTTTCTGAAAATTTGGGCTTTAATGGATGCTGTTACACCTCCACAGTCTTGTAAATTGTAAAAATAAGTATTAAAAAATATAAAGTTACTCAGTAATCCGCGTATTGTTGCCACAGTCTATCAAGTTGATGAGAGCTAGTATATTTAACTTCAAATGCAGAGTTTTTTTAAACATTCATGCAAATCCACTGTTTCCTTATCCTTAATATTTGAGAATTTTTCTTCTATTTCGTTGTTTTTTTTTAAATTGTACCCCAAATTGTCCACATTATAGGTCTAAAAATGAAATCTGAAGTCCAAATTGTCTTTGAGTTAAGACTGCAATAGAGAAAAAAAGTCTAATACTACACTACTTCTATAGCTCTGTCATCTTAAACTTTTAAATGAGTGCCAAAAATTAAAATAGAGTTTGCTGTAATTTATGTTGCTCTGAATCTGAGACAATGCAATTTCGAATGAAGTTTGTGGCAGTCCATAGGTGTTTCAGTATTTTGGTTGTTATCTTCTCCTATTAATACTTTTTAGTGTGTTTTTGTTCCAAGAGTGGATGTCAAATCAGGGTAATCACGTTTCTGGGATTATATATTTTTTTAAATGCCTATTCTCAAACCTCATTGAATTATTAGCCTAGCTTTCATTTTACCAGTACATGTGGACACATTAAGCACATAATCTGTTCATTTCTGACCATCACGTAGTGCCTAAAAACAATGATTTGGATTCCAGCATTGTACAAGTGGTGGAGCAAACATAGGCTGACCTACAAGACCTATAATGTTAACTGACTCCACTGGGACTTCTGCCGCAGATGAGAGGGCACTTTAATTGTAGAACTCCATAGCTCCTAAATGACTGGACATGTACCTAAATTTAATCACACTAGTAGTAACTATCCTATGGGACTTCTCAAGTCATTAAAACTGGAGGGACAGTTCAGTATAGACCCAATCCAACTCCCATTAAAACTGAGTCTTTTATCATTAAGCATGTGAATAGGTCTGTTGACATTACTGAAAATGTCCATGTACTTAAACTTAAGTACAGGTTTAAGTGCTTTGCTGGATTGGGTTTAACATGTATTAGGTGGCATAAGGTTTTGGAGTATTGCATGTGGATGTCTCGGAATTGCATTAAAAACCCTGCTGTAGGCCTCCATAGCTGCCAAACCTTAGGTACTTGAGCCAGGATTGTTAAAAGGTTTTAGGCATTGCTCCACTCAGCCCTAAACTCTGCAAAGGTTTTCGGAAACACCAAACAGTGGATAATCACAGAAAGTGCTTTTTTAATGGGAAAAATGGTGGCCTGTACCCGCATTGTAACATGTGACAGTAACATTTCTAATTTTGGGCTCTCTGGTTTCTGAGCGCTGATGTCACAGAATCCGTGAGATCCAGAGACCTCAGTGACATTGGGGCACCATAGCAGCCCAGCTGGTGGTGGCAGCAGAGGACCCTCCCACAGCAGACCAGCCTCTGCAGGTGGCGGGGTGGGGCTTTCGTGCTGCAATGCCTGGAGCTCTCCAGCCACCATGGGAGGGAGAGTGTAGCCCCGCCGTCCTCCCCTAGGTGAAGGTAGCCGAGCCCCTTTCCCTTCCCTCCCACCCCACCTGTCGGCAGTTTTTTGTGCCTGCCCCTCCACCTCCCCCCCCCACCACACACATAGAGCTGTCCCAAAGCTCACAAATCCCTTCCAACTGCTCTGAGCTGGCCCAAGCCCTCCCCGCTCCAACTCCAATGCAGAGCTGGCCGGAGCACCGTATGTCACCCCCCGCCCTGGCCCCCAGCCCCTGTTTGCCAAACCCAAGCATATGTCCCATTTGCTTTTGCCACCTGGACAACAAATGCCCAGTTTTGACAAAAAAATAGTCAGGATGTCTGGGGCCAAAATGGGATGGTCGGCCTAGGCAAGGGGTCCCAAGTCATGCCGCCCCCCCTCCCCCCCCGGCTGCCTAGTCTGTGCCCGCCTGGGGCCGAGGCCAGGCATGGGGGGGCCAAAGACAGGAGTAGGAGCTGGGGACAGTGGTCAGGGTGAGTGGCGCACCTGGGGTTGTGGGCAGGAGCAGAGCTGTGGCCCAGTGCAGAGCCAAGGCTACGGTGGGGCCAGAGCGGAGTTGGGGGCATAGCAGAGCGGGGTGGCACTCCCTGACCAACCACCCTCATGGAGGCCAACCCTGGCTCCACTGCATTCCCCCATGCCGTCACTAGGGTGGTATGCACTACAGTTCGGGGATCACTGCCCTCGCCTGTCGTTGATAAGAGCTTCTCGGGGCCCTTCAGCTGCTCTGGGTGTGTGTGTGGGGGGGAAGAGTGCCCAAGTACAGCTCCAGGCCCCCACCCCACCCCTCCCCCAGTGAACTACCTGGGGCAGGTGGAGGGTCCCGGGCGCTCCAACGCAGCTCCAGCGCCTGAGGCAGCTCTTACCACTGCCTGGCTTCTGACCAGGCCAGGGGGCGTGGGCCTTGGGGGTGGGGAGGAGCGGGGAGGGCTTGGGAATGGTCTTTGTCCCCAGGGTCCCAGTAAATCTTAAGACACTTCTGGTTGCCTCTCCCCCAAATGTAGACATCAAACTATGCCTATACTGCGTCTCCTGAGTCTTCTGCTGCTCTAGGCCTAAACAGGGCAGGATTAACTTTTTTTGTGGGCCCGGTGCCAAACATATTTGTGGTCCCCCCATTGGAGAAACAGGGCATGTGATGGGGGGAAGTCCACAGAGCAAAGGGTTGGTTGGGGGGCAATGAGATGCAGACCAGCAGGCGTGGCTCCATTCAGCCCAGCACAAGGGCACTATTTACAAACTCCAAACTGGTAGACGGATACTGGCCCGCCCAGCCCTGCACTGCCAGTGTGCCCCTTCCACACTGCCCCCCTGCCCGTATGCCAGTGCCCCCTCAGACAGGGACTTCCTCCACAGATCCCCATGCCCAGCACCCCCTGCCTAGATACCCCTCCTGCTGACATCCCACCACAACTACACAGCACCTGGCTCACCATACCACCCTGCCCATCTCCTCCACCCAGAGATCCCCTACTGTCCAGCACCCCCTGCCTAGATACCCCTCCTGCTGACATCCCACCACAACTACACAGCACCTGGCTCACCATACCACCCTGCCCATCTCCTCCACCCAGAGATCCCCTACTGTCCAGCACCCCCTGCCTAGATACCCCTCCTGCTGACATCCCACCACAACTACACAGCACCTGGCTCACCATACCACCCTGCCCATCTCCTCCACCCAGAGATCCCCTACTGTCCAGCACCCCCTGCCTAGATACCCCTCCTGCTGACATCCCACCACAACTACACAGCACCTGGCTCACCATACCACCCTGCCCATCTCCTCCACCCAGAGATCCCCTACTGTCCAGCACCCCCTGCCTAGATACCCCTCCTGCTGACATCCCACCACAACTACACAGCACCTGGCTCACCATACCACCCTGCCCATCTCCTCCACCCAGAGATCCCCTACTGTCCAGCACCCCCTGCCTAGATACCCCTCCTGCTGACATCCCACCACAACTACACAGCACCTGGCTCACCATACCACCCTGCCCATCTCCTCCACCCAGAGATCCCCTACTGTCCAGCACCCCCTGCCTAGATACCCCTCCTGCTGACATCCCACCACAACTACACAGCACCTGGCTCACCATACCACCCTGCCCATCTCCTCCACCCAGAGATCCCCTACTGTCCAGCACCCCCTGCCTAGATACCCCTCCTGCTGACATCCCACCACAACTACACAGCACCTGGCTCACCATACCACCCTGCCCATCTCCTCCACCCAGAGATCCCCTACTGTCCAGCACCCCCTGCCTAGATACCCCTCCTGCTGACATCCCACCACAACTACACAGCACCTGGCTCACCATACCACCCTGCCCATCTCCTCCACCCAGAGATCCCCTACTGTCCAGCACCCCCTGCCTAGATACCCCTCCTGCTGACATCCCACCACAACTACACAGCACCTGGCTCACCATACCACCCTGCCCATCTCCTCCACCCAGAGATCCCCTACTGTCCAGCACCCCCTGCCTAGATACCCCTCCTGCTGACATCCCACCACAACTACACAGCACCTGGCTCACCATACCACCCTGCCCATCTCCTCCACCCAGAGATCCCCTACTGTCCAGCACCCCCTGCCTAGATACCCCTCCTGCTGACATCCCACCACAACTACACAGCACCTGGCTCACCATACCACCCTGCCCATCTCCTCCACCCAGAGATCCCCTACTGTCCAGCACCCCCTGCCTAGATACCCCTCCTGCTGACATCCCACCACAACTACACAGCACCTGGCTCACCATACCACCCTGCCCATCTCCTCCACCCAGAGATCCCCTACTGTCCAGCACCCCCTGCCTAGATACCCCTCCTGCTGACATCCCACCACAACTACACAGCACCTGGCTCACCATACCACCCTGCCCATCTCCTCCACCCAGAGATCCCCTACTGTCCAGCACCCCCTGCCTAGATACCCCTCCTGCTGACATCCCACCACAACTACACAGCACCTGGCTCACCATACCACCCTGCCCATCTCCTCCACCCAGAGATCCCCTACTGTCCAGCACCCCCTGCCTAGATACCCCTCCTGCTGACATCCCACCACAACTACACAGCACCTGGCTCACCATACCACCCTGCCCATCTCCTCCACCCAGAGATCCCCTACTGTCCAGCACCCCCTGCCTAGATACCCCTCCTGCTGACATCCCACCACAACTACACAGCACCTGGCTCACCATACCACCCTGCCCATCTCCTCCACCCAGAGATCCCCTACTGTCCAGCACCCCCTGCCTAGATACCCCTCCTGCTGACATCCCACCACAACTACACAGCACCTGGCTCACCATACCACCCTGCCCATCTCCTCCACCCAGAGATCCCCTACTGTCCAGCACCCCCTGCCTAGATACCCCTCCTGCTGACATCCCACCACAACTACACAGCACCTGGCTCACCATACCACCCTGCCCATCTCCTCCACCCAGAGATCCCCTACTGTCCAGCACCCCCTGCCTAGATACCCCTCCTGCTGACATCCCACCACAACTACACAGCACCTGGCTCACCATACCACCCTGCCCATCTCCTCCACCCAGAGATCCCCTACTGTCCAGCACCCCCTGCCTAGATACCCCTCCTGCTGACATCCCACCACAACTACACAGCACCTGGCTCACCATACCACCCTGCCCATCTCCTCCACCCAGAGATCCCCTACTGTCCAGCACCCCCTGCCTAGATACCCCTCCTGCTGACATCCCACCACAACTACACAGCACCTGGCTCACCATACCACCCTGCCCATCTCCTCCACCCAGAGATCCCCTACTGTCCAGCACCCCCTGCCTAGATACCCCTCCTGCTGACATCCCACCACAACTACACAGCACCTGGCTCACCATACCACCCTGCCCATCTCCTCCACCCAGAGATCCCCTACTGTCCAGCACCCCCTGCCTAGATACCCCTCCTGCTGACATCCCACCACAACTACACAGCACCTGGCTCACCATACCACCCTGCCCATCTCCTCCACCCAGAGATCCCCTACTGTCCAGCACCCCCTGCCTAGATACCCCTCCTGCTGACATCCCACCACAACTACACAGCACCTGGCTCACCATACCACCCTGCCCATCTCCTCCACCCAGAGATCCCCTACTGTCCAGCACCCCCTGCCTAGATACCCCTCCTGCTGACATCCCACCACAACTACACAGCACCTGGCTCACCATACCACCCTGCCCATCTCCTCCACCCAGAGATCCCCTACTGTCCAGCACCCCCTGCCTAGATACCCCTCCTGCTGACATCCCACCACAACTACACAGCACCTGGCTCACCATACCACCCTGCCCATCTCCTCCACCCAGAGATCCCCTACTGTCCAGCACCCCCTGCCTAGATACCCCTCCTGCTGACATCCCACCACAACTACACAGCACCTGGCTCACCATACCACCCTGCCCATCTCCTCCACCCAGAGATCCCCTACTGTCCAGCACCNTCTCTAAGGGCTTGGCTACATTAGACATTTCAAAGCGCTGCCCCGGGAGTGCTGCCACGGCAGCGCTTTGAAGTGTGAGTGTAGTCAAAGCCGCAGCGCTGGGAGAGAGCTCTCCCAGCGCTGCTTGTAAACCACATCCCTTACGGGTGTAGCGTGCAGCGCTGGCCCTGATTACACTGACACTTTACAGCGCTGCATCTTGCAGCGCTCAGGGGGGTGTTTTTTCACACCCCAGTTGCAGCGCTGTAAAGTGCCAGTGTAGCCAAGGCCTAAGAGGCCTAATTTTCAGTTGCTGCCAGGTCTTTAACAAGCAGTGGGCTCGGCTAAACTAACGGCCCCAAAGCCAACTAGCACAGTGATTCAGTGCACCTCCTGGAAAGCAAGGGGGGTTCCTATGGAGCCCTAGCTGTAACATAAGTGGCTATCCATGAGGGGGGGTGCAGGGGACATGTGAGTGCTTCTACCCGCATGGTAGCAATCTGTCTGGTAGCACCCATGAAGTGCTTTAAATGTCAAGACAGTGACCTGGCAACCTAGCACTGTGGGGGTTAGGATGGCCTTAACTGTGTCAACCAGTGTTGTGGCTTTTTCACACTCTAGCTGGGTTGCCTTAGTATGGCCTGCTTATAATTAGGGATGACAGACAGTGTAAATGAACATGCTAGATTATGCTGCAAGCCACCAGGTGGCATTGTTGCCCAGTTTTTACTTAGGTGGTGAGCAAAGTACAGTCTTTGATAGCATGTGGCATTGTGACACACTTTATTGCAAACAGAAGGAGCATTTGCTCTTATGTGGCTAACTAGAGTCAATTCTTGAGGCTGAGCTGTTCCCCGGGAACCAGGCATTGCTGTTGTGGCTAAGAGTCCTGAAAGATGGGAATGCATGTGTGCTACTTGTGAGCACCGCTGTTCAAGACTATTGTACATGAACCAAGGTACATTAAGGAATCCCTCCATCCCCATACCAGCATCCATAGTCTTTTTCCTCCCCAAAATAAGGCAGCTGCAAGGCTCTGAAATCTGCTACTGTACAGCAAAAGGGTGACAGCATAAAATGGTAAGATGCAGCTTCTCCACTCTCACCGATAGTATAATAATCATATAATTGGCTAAATAAATTTGGAAACCAAACTCACTGAAGAAAGCCTTTCCCAGCTCCTGCCTATGGTGGTTTGTCTCCTCCTACCTTAGCAGATAGATTGACCAAACAAGGTGTGTTTTAATACAGCTAACTGTAAAGCTTTATAGGATGGAACAAAGCAGGCCGGCCACACTTACAGCATGGGGGACTCTATCGTGAGAAGCAATGACTGAAAAAGATTTGGGGGGCATGGTGGATAATCAGCTGAACATGAGCGCCCACTACGGCCAAAAGCACTAATGCGATCCTGGAGATGCATAAACAGAGGAATCTGGACTAAAAGGAGAGCAGTTATTTTACCTCTGAGTGTCGTAAGGGCCTATAAGGCATATTTTCTAATCCTGTAATTATTCCCTAGATCTTCTCTGAACCACATTTATCAACATCCCTCTTGAATTGTGGACACCAGCAGAGGACACATTAGTCCAGCAGTTGTACCAGTAGCAAATATCTATTTATCTTAATAAAAAGAAGGGTGACTTGAGCACCTGCAGAAGGAAAAAATATTGAATAAGGGGCTCTTCAATTTAGCAGAGAAATGTATAACATGATCCAGTGGCTGGAAGCTGAAGCTGGACAAATTCAGTCTGGAAATAAGGTGTAAATTTCTAGCAGTGAGAATAATTAACCACTGGAATAACATACCAAAGGTCATGGTGGATTTTTTTTTATGAAGATACGCTCTAGGAATTATAATCTGTGGAGATATACCTATCTCATAGACCTGGAAGGGACCGTGAAGGTCATTGAGTCGAGTCCAGTCCCCTGCCTTCACTAGCAGGACCAGGTACTGATTTTGGCCCAGATCCCTAAATGGCTCCCTCAAGGATTGAACTCACAACCCTGGGTTTAGTAGGCCAATGCTCAAACCACTGAGCTATCCCTCTCCCAAATTATTTTGGGAAAGCTCTATGGCCTGTGTAATACAGGAGGTCAGATTAGTTGATCACAACAGTCCCTTCTGACCTTGGAATCTATGATCTTGCAGCCCTGATCCAACCAATCTTCCCTACTCCATCTTTGTTGAAAGCTTTGTATGTGTTGGGAGGGGATAGGTATGACTAATGAAGGAAAGGGGCTCTGATCAGAAAGAGAGAAGAATCTGAATTATTTGTTTCCTCTCTTTTAAATCTATTTCTGGAGTTTAAATGGAAGTGTCAGAAAAATATAATGTAAAGACCAAATGACAAGAAATCACACATTGTAAAGTGCAGGTAGCATGCTTTATTTCAAATGAACAATACTATCTCAAGGAGGTTCAACAAATACAGCTAACAATAAAATTGACTACTATGTTAAGAGAACTAAATCAAATTGAAGGTGAGGGCACTATTGTGGTCTTAGCACAGTTTTTTGGATTTTTTTTAAAAACTGTGGTTCATTGCTTAGTTGCTTGGAAATTACAATACGTAATAGATTTCTAATACTACCACACAATCACAATCACTGCACCCCGGGAACCTCCGAGAGTCAGTACTGCTGCTGCACTTGAGTACCTAAACAACTTTGTTGAATGAGGGAATGGCCAGGTGATGTTACTTCTTAAAAGCTATTCAGGTAGTCAATATGTCAGAAACAGTACTCAAACAGTGAGTGAACAAAGTGCTGGCCGCTTGCACTTTGCTCAAAATATTGTAAGTCAGTCCGGAAATAAAAATTAGTGTGACAATCAGAGTCAATGTAAAACATTAAAGTGCTGATTACACGAGGGTAAATGCAAACATCACCAATGCCTTACACTTCTGATTCAACAGATATATTCGTGCACGTATAAGTACGATGCACAGTATCATTTCTTAGGTGTATGCAGTCTTCAACAGGGAGCCTCTCTACCTGTTGAGGCATTCTTAGACATCAACACTGTGTTGAGGCACAACAATTAGTTAAATGTTGAGCAGGGTATTCGTTTCCTTAGAAACTTTCTCCTACTAATCGTTAGTTCCAAAAATTACATTTTAAAAGTCATAAAATAAATGGTACAAAACTCCATAACCGTTAACTTCGGCTATATACAGTATGTACATGTCATTGAAAAATGTTTAAAATTCATAGGTCAAATAATAACTCTAAGTCATAATGTATATCTTTGAACTTTGTCTCATTCAGGTAGGTACAAAAATATTATTTTTCTTATTTACAGATTTGATATTTCAGTCTATATGACACTTGTAAAAAGTCAAGTGTAAATAAAACAGATCAAGCCCTCTAAATTGATCGAATATTAATATTCACAGTGGCAGAGTCAGTACCGAATTCATTTCCTAAATTCAGTGTATAAAGTCCGCCATCATTTTTCTGGACATCCATGATGATAAGAGTGGTTAGATCTTCACTAGTTTCAATATGGAATCTGCCTTGCTGTTCCTGACTAGTAATTTTTTTCCCTTTGCAGTACCATGTTACTTCAGGAGCAGGTTCACCCGAAAAGGCACAGGACACTGTGAGAACCTTTCCTTCATCAATGCTGATATCAGATGGAAGAGCTTCAATTTTGGGTGGTACTCCTTTGCAAAATGGGAAAGTAAGTTTCAAGTTAGTTATTTTCATTAAGAACTATCTCCCTGCAGCAGAGATATTCTAAGTACTACTCCCGGGGATTTGATATTCTAATTCTACCAGTAATTTTATTGCTCACCTCTCAAACCGGATGTAATCATTCTACTAGTTGAACTCTCCAGTTGTTTCAGACTAGATTTTTCCATAATACTGCTGGAGCTCATCTCTACAAAGGATTCTTTCATGGAAGAGGCCATGCTTTGGGCAGACATGCTTGCAAATTTCATTTCAGTCATGCCACTACTGCTGAATGAAGTCTCTTGTTTAGAAGCAGATATTTGAAATGACTTAGAAGAGAAACTTTCCTGCATGCTTGCATCACCGCTTGTCCTCAATACTACCTCTTTTGAAGGTTCTTCAATTAGAGCTGTGAAGCATAGCAAACATAAAAGGAAAAAGCTATGTCATATCATTAACTGGTGAAGTAATGTCATCCTATGCTGACTTCATAGAAGGGAGAAAAGAGTATGCTTACTTTTTAAAGGAAAACTTCAATGGACCATAAAAATGTTTACAATTACTTGATCCAACATGGCTAAATCGCTAATAATAATTTATATATGAAATAATGAAGCAGGAATCAGACACTTTATTAGCCTATGACATGTATGAACAAAGGAAAATTACAGCTGCAGCCAGAAATATAATTCTGCTGCTTTTTAACGAAGTTTAGCATTTTTTTCTGGCAATAGGTATTTTGATTTGGTTTTTTATTCCTTTTCAGACTAATCAGAAAATACTACCCAAAATGTACCTAAAAAGAGCTATGGGAACTGCTTGCTATTCCTTCAATCTCTAGCTGCATCTCTTATTTGCCAATTTTAAGACATATCATCAGATAGCATTTCCTGTCAGATACATCACTAGAATCATAGAGCAAGAGATTATGCATTTGCCTAGTTCATATCAGTAGAAATTCTAAAACATTTTCAGGTACTTTTAAATACTGTTTTATAATTTCTCTTTGTTTGACCTACATATTCTGGTTAAGTGAATTGTTCGGTAGTCATCTAACAAGTAGTAAATATCACAGCTGCTTTCTCTTTAACGTAGGTACAAACATACAGCTACAGCAAAAATACAGTAACTCCTTGATTCCAGGAATCAAGATATTCTTGAACTGCTAGCAAAACAATGTAATTCAGTGGTAGAGTAGTACACTTTTTTTTTTTAATGAACTACTTCAGTGTTTGATGAAACAGTGATCACCAGCACCCAGGGGTTAATGGTAAGATCACAGTTAAGAATGTCCAATGCTTGCTATAGGGCTCAGATTTTTCTGGATGTGATAGCAGATGGATTTCTTCACCAAGTTGTTGAAGAACCAACAAGAGCGGATGCCATTTTAGATTTGGTTTTGGTGAGCAGTGAGGACCTCATAAAAAACTGTTAGGACACCTGGTTGATACTCATTGCAGCTATTCAGTTCAAACTAGATGAAGATAAACAAAATAGATCTGGAGATAGGGTTTTGACTCTCAAGGGCTAACTTTAAAGAGTTAAGGAAATTAGTTAGGGAAATGGATTGGACTGAAGAACGTGTGATCTAAATGCGGAGGAGGCCTGGAATTACTTTTAAGTCGCAGCTGCAGAAACTTCAGAAGCCTGCATCCAAGAAAGGGAAAAAACCATAGGCAGGAGTTGTAGACCAAGCTGGATGAGCAAGCATCTCAGAGAAGATTAAGAAACAGAGCGAAAGCCCTACGGAGTGGAAAAGGTGGGATTACAAGGAAGCTACTAGTGAGGTCAGAACTTTAGGATAAACTGAGGAAGGCTAAAGCCTGTAGAGTTGGACCTTGCAAAGGAATAAAACCAGATAAAAGGTTCTATAGCCACATAAATAAAAGAAAAAAGAAAGAAGAAGTGGAACTGCTATACACTGAGGGTGGAATGGAGTTAAGGATAACTAGGCATGGCCCAATATCTAAATAAGTACTTGCCTCAGTCTTTAATAAAGCTAATGAGAGCTTAGGGATGATGAAGATGATAAACGGAATGAGGATATGGAGGTGGATATTATCACATCTGAGGTGAAGCCAAACTGACAGCTTGAGGGACAAAATCGGAAGGCTGGACAATTCCATCAAGAATATTAAAGGAACTGGCGCTGAATTGCAAGCCCTTAGCAAGAATTTTTAATGAATCGGTAAACTCAGGGTTGTACCGTATGACTGGAGAATGCTAACATAGTTCCTACCTCAAAAAGGGAAAAAATGATCCGAGTAACTATAGGCCGTTAGTTTGACATCTGTAGTAGTAAGGTCTTGAAAAAATTTTGAAGAGAAATATTAAGACATTAGATCATGGTAATTGGAAAAAATTACAAACATGTTTACTAAAGGTAGATCGTGCAAACCCAACCTTATCTCCTTCTTCGGAGTGACAATTATCTAGACGAAGGATGCAGTAGACTAATTTACCTCGATTTCAGTAAAGCATTGACACGTTCCACATGGGATATGTTATTAAATTGGAAAAGATGCGGATGAATATGAAAATTGTAAGGTGATAAGAACTGGTAAGGGGAGACTCCACGGGGTCATACTGAAGGGTTGAACTTCAGCTGGAAGGAGGTCTAAGTGGACTTCCTCAAGGATCGGTTTGGACCAATCTTATACCTTTTTATTACTGATCTTGCACAAAAGCGGGAATGTGCTAATAAAGTTTGCGGATTACACAAAGCTGGGGTTTGCTAACACAGAAAAGGACTGGGATACCATACAGGAAGATCTGGGTGACCTTGTAAACTGGAGTAATAGTAATAGGATGAAATTTAATAGTGAAAATGCAGGTCATGCACTTAGGGATAATAATAAGAATTTAGATATACATTGGGAACATCAGTTGGAAACAACAGAAGGAGGAAGGACCTTAGATATTGGTTGATCGCAGGATGACTATGAGCCGCCAATGCGATATGGCCGTTAAAAAGTAAATGCGTTTAGGATGCCAGCAGCGAGGTATTTCCGGCAGAGATAAGGAGTGTTAGTACTTAAATAAGGCACTGGTGAACCTCACTGGATACTGTGTGCAGTTCTGTCTCTCCCAGTTTAAAGGAGATGAATTCAAACTGGAACAGGTTCAGAGACGGGCTACTAGGATGATCCGAGGAATGGAAAACCTGCCTTATGAAAGAGACTCAAAGAGCTTGGCTTGTTTCTGGCCAAAAAAGGCTGCGGGGGATATGCTTGCTCTATATAAATATATCAGGGGATTAATATGGAGGAGAGGAATTATTAAGCTTAGTACTAATGTAACACAGGACAAATGGTATAAACTGGACATAGGAAGTTAGACTGAATAGACGAAGTTTTTAACCATTAGAGAGTGAATCTGGAACCGTCCGAGTGGAGTAGTGGGCAATAAGACATATCTGGCTTTAAGACTAAGCTTGACAAGTTGAATGATATATGATAGGATAGTTAATTTGGGCAATTGATCTTGGATTATCAGCAGATAATCTGCTCAATGGTCTTGATGAGGAGTGTTGGATGGGATCTGAATTACTGCAGAGAATTCTTTCCTAGTGCTGCTGGTGAATCTTGCCCACATGCTCAGGGTTTAAGCTGATTCCAATATTGGCCGTCGGAAGGAATTTTCTTCCAGGCAGATTGCAGGGCCCTGGAGTTCGCCTCCTCGTCAAGCGTGGGGCATGATCGCTCTGCTGGTAGACTCTCTCACCTAGGTCTTCAACCCACAATTTGAGACTTCACGTAACTCGAACATGGTTAGGGTGTGTATAGGAATGGATGGGTAGGGTTCTGTGGCCTGCTTTGTGCAGGAGGTCAGACTAGATGATCATATTGGTCCCTTCTGACCTATAAGTCTATGAGACACTCATCTGGTAGGAAACTGAACACTCTTAAATAGGTGTTAAAATAGCACAAAAGATCCCCCATATTTGTAAAATATAAATTATATTGTACTTTGTATAACAAAAATAGAAATGTGTTAAAACACTTAAGTCAACACCACTCTACAGATTTTTTTGTATCTAATTCTACCAGGCGAGAGTTCTAGTCATTCAAAACAAGAATTAAACAACAAACTTACGGAGTACAGTCAGGGATGCTGTAGCAGAGCATTGTCCATGGTAATTTTTAGCTTTGACTGTGTATTTTCCACTGTCACTCACTGCAGCATTTAGAATATTAAGAGAATATATAGTATTGGAGCGATTTACATTGATTTTGGATGACATAGCAATCTGAGGGGGAAAAATATTTTTGATTATGATCAATTTTAACAAGAATTTTGAATGCAATTTTTAAAGCTAATATGTAAGTGATTACTTACTGGTTGGTTATTCTTAAACCACTCAATTTCAGGAGAAGGATCCCCAGAGATTTCACAAGTCAACAATACATCTTGTCCTTCATCAATGTTTTGAGATTTGGGCTGTGTGATGAAGGCTGGTGCATTTGAGCGCTCAGTAGAAAAGGTTATATCAAACTGGCATCTGACAATGCCTTGATCAGTTTTACCTTCACAGGTAAGTATTCCTTCATCTTTATGGCTAGCTTTTTTGATGGTTAGAGTGTGATCATTTCCAGATACACCATATCTGTAATCTTCTGAGTTAGGTAGCTCCATTCCATTCAGCACCCACTTCACTTCAGATGCATCATCAATGTTAGCTTTCACAGTAACTTTCTGACCATCAGACACAGTCATTTTAGTGGAAGAAGCTTTAATTTCTGCATGTGATCTTTTGGCTTCTTCAGAAACTACTGACTTTTTAACAATTTCTTCTTGGACCACTTCTTTTTCTTGAGTTGTCACTGCTGATTTCTTCTGGGTAGAAATTTTAAGTGCCTCAGCTTCTTTCTCAACTAATTTAGACTTTTCAGTCATGCTTGACACTTGGGAATGGATACTTTTAAAAACTTGGCCAACAAATTGGAAGTTAGTTTTAGATACACCCCCTTCCCCAGTGATTTCACAGGTATATTCACCTTGATCAGACTCTGTAAGGTTATGGACTTTGAGTTCATAGGTGCCATCTGCTGAATAATGAAACATGAAATGCCTGTCTTCTTTCAGTTTGTTGCCATCTTTATACCAGGATACTTCTCTGATACTTGAGATACTGCTTTCAGCTGCACAGGAAAACCTTACCTTATCTCCACAAGCTTCCACTTTCAGCTGCTGAGTGATCTTGGGAGGAGCAGCCGTTGGTAATTGCACTTTCTCCGCTGGAGTTGTCCTGCCTTCTGCTGCTGATTTAGCTTTTGCATGAGCAGTAGATGGTTCAGGGGATTTTATACGTTTAGGTGATTTAACTGGCTCTGGTGATTTCACACGAGGCTCAGGAGATTTGACTTTTGGGGGTGATGTAACTGCTTTTTCAGGAACCCTTGCTCTTTGTACAGTCAAAGTAAAGTGTGCTTCCTGTCTTCCTTCAGAGTTTTCTACCACCAAAGTGTAACGTCCTTCATCTGATGTCTGGACAGAAGAAATCTCAAAAGTAGATTTGTATTGTGTTCGTGTGACTTGGAAGCGCCTGGAAGAAACAATGGCTTGACCTGCACGTAACCACGTTACTGTTGGTGTTGGTTCACCATCAATGTCACAAGAAAATCTTGCAGTCTCCCCTTCAGAGACAGTGATTGATCGTGGTTTTGTTAATATTGTTGCTGGAAGAGTGGTCTTAAACTTCTTAAGTGAAGCCCTTTCCTCCAATGCTTTTTCTTCGGCTGCAGTAATTTTCTTTTCAGCAGAAGCATAGTGTTCGTATGACGAGAGTGATTCTCTTGTCTCTGTCATTTCTGATTTGACCTCTCTTACTGAAGAACTAGCCTCTATTGCAGATGTTTTCTTAAAAGAGGAAACAGCATAAGCCTCTGTCTTTGTCAAGTCAGGAAAAATGGATCTTGGTACTTCTTCATCTTTGCGCTGGGAAGAGTAGGTAGTATAATCTCCTCCCGTAACATCTAATGTCGCATAATCAGAACATTCTCCTTTGTAGTTTGTGCATACAACACGATATGTTCCACTGTCATCAATATGGCAGTCAAGAATCTCCAAAGTTAACACACCACTGGTATTAGTGAAATGTATCTTACTGCTCTCTTGGATTTCAATACCATTATGGTACCATTTCACTTCAGCTGTTGGTTTTGACTGGACGTTCAGAATGAACCTGGTATTATGATTGCACGGCACACGATGAGAGCGCATTCTCAGAGTGATGCGAGGGGCGTGATCCAAGGTGAAAGGCTGCTGAGTCAGAACTTCGTATTTCCTTTCCATTGTTTTCTGAGTTTTCAAAGCAGCTTTCATGGAATCATACCTGGAGAAGATATCAAATCTGGCCATCCTTTCAAATCGAGAGAGTGACCTTTCACTAGTTACTGGGCTTGGTGAGCGTGGCCGAGTTCTCTCTGGTGTAGGGGATCTCCTTTCAGTTTCTTCTGCAGGCCGTGAACGGGGCCGAATTAATTCAGATACTGGGCGCATTAATTCAATGTAAGTTGGAGAAAGAGATCTCCTCCTCCTTAATAGCCTTGAGGGTGGTGAAAATTCCCTGTGAACATGTTCCACCATTTTTATTTCTTCTTCTTCTTCTGATGTAATCTCAGTTATTTCTCTCTGTCTCCTCCTCACTCTGCTCTCTTCCTCCTGTGCCATACGCTCAAGCTCGCTCTTGTATTCAGAGAGTCGCTGAGTTGTGATAACTGGACGAAGCAATTCTTCATCCACTCTCTCATCCATTATTCTCTGTCTTTGCTTTGGTGGTCTATAGACAGCCCTGTCATGGCGTTGACGAAGTTCTGCATAACTTGCTCCAGTTTCATCTTTAGATGGGATGTGATAGGTTGAGTACCTCAGCTCTCTTTTTCTGGCTTCCTCTGTACTGACCTGCTCCCCTGCTGAAGAATAACGAAGGGCAGACAGCTCAAAACGTGGAGGACTTCTGCTTGGTGGTGAAGCAGAAAAGCCTAACTCAAGTTCTTCTTCAAGACGCAGTCTTTCCTCTTCAATTCTCTTCATGGCTAAATAGTCATCAGTAGGTAGGAGTAATTCCTCATCTGACAGGTCACTAAGTGATCGCCTTCTTGGTCTGTAATAAAGTTCATAATCAGGAGATGGTGTTCGGCGGCGTGCTGGTCTCACAGTTTCAAGGTCATCTTGTGACAGCTTTGGTATGCGCCATTTAGGTTTATACTGATCAGAAATGCGTGGGAGTGGCATCACATAGAACTGTTCCCATCTAGAAAGGCGAATGCGCTTTGGCCTTTTCTGAACAATTCTGTCCAGTTTTCCTGGCATTTCATACTGGTCTCTCAGCTTCTTGTACCACTTCATATCTGACATAGGCACAAACTGTTTAATGGTCTGATCTTCCTCAAGAGCAGTGCGTACATGCCTGCGAGGCTCTGGTATCTCATATGGCATGCGAAGTCTCCTTTCTTCCTTTATTTCTTCCTTCTGAATTTCATATACACCTTTAACTGTCTTAGTACTCACCGCTGGCTTATACAGGATGGCAGCTTCTCTTAGAGCTTCCTGTGCAGCTTGTGTTAGTGGAACAGTTTCAGTCCCAGAAAGGATTTCTGCCATTCTTAGTGTCTTGTCAATTTGTTTTTGTACATGCTTTTCCCGCTCTTCTTCTGTCTTGTACTCATGCTTGACATATGTCAAACGTTCTACTTTCAGGTAAGCCTGACAACTTGAAGATCCAGCACTGTTTGTAGCAGTAACTCTATAATAACCACTGTCTTCTGGTAAAGTATCTCTGATGTGCAAAGCATAATAGTCCAAGCCTTCATAAACAATTTCAATGTTGGGACCACATGACAGAGGTTGACCATCTTTCTCCCATTTCAATGTTGGTTTTGGTACACCAGATATCCTTATCTCAAAGCACACACTTTGGCCTTCTTGGCACTCTGCATTTGCTAATAGTCTTTTGAACATTGGTCTTAATGTGGTGTCTGCTGGAGGTGGGTGTGGAATTACAGTGAGCTTAGCTTTGCAACTGTCTTCACCATATTTGTTGCGTGCCAAAACACTATATTCAGCATCATCATCCTCAGTAAGATTATGGATGGTAAGTTGATAAAGACCTTTGTCAGATTCAAAAGCATACTTCCTATCGTCATCACCTGGTTTAATTTTCTGACCTGATTTGAACCATGTTACTCGAGGTTCTGGGTGGACGGTTATAGTTACTCCAAACCTGACATGTTCACCAACATAGGCAGTGTGGTTATACAGGGGCAAAGTAAATTCTGGTGGCCTCTCTAGAAGTCTCATAGTGTCCACTCGGCGTTTCACTTTCTTAACTGTTCTGTATCTATAATACTCAGAAACTTCTCTAACACCTTTAACAAATAGCTCTGCATAGGAACTATCTTCACCATAGTCATTTACTACCTTGCACCTGTAGGTACCATCATCTGATTTAGTAATGTCTTTAACATACATGGTTGCCACTCCTTCCTGGTAGCTGATTTCATACTTCCCATTGTTCTCCAGTTGCCTGATACCAAAGTACCAAGTCACTTTTGTGGACTGATCATAATTTTCAATCTTACACGTGTATTTCGCATGCCCTCCTTCTTTTACAACAGCATGCATTATCTGCCCAGAAATGGGGCCAATGTCAATTGATGCAACTTTCACTTTGGCAACTGTAACCCCTTTCTGAGATCTAATTGCACCACCCCAGGAAATGCGAGCTACCGACACAACCGTATTCCATTCTTTTTTCACCAGAGTCTGGTAGTACCGCCTATGTCTTAATGTCTTGATGACTTTAGTGCTGATCTTTTCCATCCTCTGTTTCAGCCATGGATGACTAAGTGCTTCTGCAGCAGTCATACGACCCTTCCTTTCTTTTACTAGTAGGCGATCAATGAAGTCCATGGCCTCAATACTTATATCTTTGAATGCTTCATCATCAAAGTTGTATTCAGCACTGATGATATTTTCAATAGTCTGTTGGTTTGTTTCAGCAATGAAAGGATTAATACCACTTAGAAGTATATATACTAGGGCACCAAGTGACCACATGTCAGTAGCTGTGCTGACCACATCATGTTGATGTACTTCAGGTCCATAATATTCAGGAGAAGTAAACTGAAGTCTAAAGTTGTCACCAGGCTTCAACTGTCTAGCCTGACCAAACTCAATAATTTTAATTATGGAGCTTCTTCTTGTGAAGTAAATGATATTCTCTGGCCTGATATCAAAATGTCCAATGTTATGACTGTGCAAGAATTCAAGTGCTTCACAGACCTGGTGTACATAGTTTACTATTTCTCTTTCACTCAGTTCAAATGAGGTTGTACTAATTCGTTCAAAGATGTCAACTCCAGATATGAACTCAAAGATCATGACTAATTCTTCTAGGCTTTCAAATGATTCATGAAGATACAAGATATTTCTATGCCTAGCAATGTTTAGGATGGAAATCTCTTTCTTTACTAAAACTTGGTCAGCTCCCTTTACTTTAACAAATTTAGCTAGGAAGGTCTTCTTAGAAACTGTTTCAACACAGCGGTGGACAATTCCAAAATGCCCACGCCCAAGCTCTTCAGCAATCATATATTTGTCATAGAGTTCCTTTGTGGAAGAGTGAGATGCTTTAACTGTGGTGACTTCTCTGGTCTCATCAACTTCTTCATCATAGTTCAGCATTCTTGTCTTATCTTCCTGTGTTATAATTGGCTCTGTAGGTTCAGAAGGTTGACTTTGCCCAAATTTATTTTCTGCAATTACACGGAACTGGTAGCTTGTCTTGCCAAATAGGTTTACCACAGTGTATCGGGTATCACGAGCTTGTGCAACACGAATCCATCTCTCTGCTGTAGTAGCACGTTTCTCAATGATGTAGTTTGTGACTCTGCTTCCACCATCAGTTGCTGGAGCAGTCCAGATCAAGTTGACTGAATCCCTTGAAATGTCACTTACTTTCAAACCCCTTGGTGGATCAGGTACATCAGCCACATCTAATTCAACTGTTTTTTGATCAATGCCAAATCTATTTTTAGCACAAACAATGTAGAAACCTGCATCTTTTCTGTCCACACCATTTGGAAAAACTAGAGAGGTGAATGATCTTGTAACAATAACTTGATAGTGTCCATTGTTATCAATGAGATCTTGTCCTTTCTGCCATGTAATCACTGGATCCGGCTTGCCACTGAATGGAATCTTGATGCTGACCACTTCACCTCGGAGAGCATGAACAGCTCCCATACCTTCAAGATTTTTGGGCAAGTGAATCTTAGCAGGAACTGTAGCAGAAAGAAAGAAAGATCCCATCAGTACAAACAATATTTTAACTAAAACACAGCAGGAGTATTCTAAACTTTGGAAAGTTAAATAAGAATTTGACTAAAGCATCAAAACACTTTATTCACCTTCAACATCCAAAGAGGCAGTGCCAGACACAGATCCTCCCTGATTGGTAGCTCTAACTTGGTAGACAGTGGCATCATCATCTGTTGCATTTGTAATGACCAGCTGGTGATATCCACCTTTAAATTCTTGTATCTTAACCTTTTCACCATCTGGCAAGATCTCTTTACCCTGTCTAAACCATTTAACAATAGGCTTAGGATGACCAGTGACTTTGCAAACAAATGTGGCAGTGGCTCTGAATTTCACATTCAAGTTTCTTAGTTCTTCCTTGAAATGTGGTGCTTGAATTAGTACATCAGATTTTGGAATGACTGATTGTGATACTTCACTCCATTCACTTTCACCACCTAGATTTTCACATTTTACACGGAATTCATATTCAAGGCCTTCAACAAGACTTTTCACAGAATAGACTGTTTCGTGAATTTCTTCTGTTGTTACTGCAATCCATTTGTTTTGTTTCTTTTCACGTTTCTCGAGGTAGTAATTTCTGATCTTTGCACCTCCATCACTGGCCGGTGGTTTCCAGGACACAACACAAGAGTCCTTTGTAACAGCAGTTACTACTGGTTGACTAGGTTGCCCTGGTTTTTCTGTAAAGAATAAAAAGATTCAAAACATTAAATGAAGTTAGCTTAGTAATTTTCAGGTATATGTAAACTCGTATTTTGGTGCATGCTTACCAAATGGACTTTTGATAACAACAACTGATGAAACCTCTAGTGCTTTGCTAATGCCATATGTATTCTGAGCAGACACACGGAAATAATAGCCTGCATTTTCAGTTAGGTTAACAATTCTGCATGTTGTGCCTGAAATGCTTGAAGATACCAGTTGCCACTCTGTGCCTTCCTTAGCTTCACGTTTCTCTACCACATAGTTTGTTATCAAAGCACCTCCATCATCCTCAGGTGGCTTCCAGCTGATTACCACAGAATTTTTCAGTAGGGCTTCCACAACAATTGGCCCTGTTGGTTTATCTGGTTTATCTACAAAAGGAAAACATAGTATTTTAGTTATCTGCCAGTAAATATTTTAGAGAATATTATTCAACAGAATTATTGGAAATAGATTTAATACCTTGTATTTCCACATTAAGTACAGTGTCAACTGTTCCAAGTATGTTGCTTAGTTGCACTTTATACTTCCCAGCATGGGTCTTATGCTGGACATTCTTAATGACGAGATGAGTATAATGCTCAGTGTTCTCAATAGTAACGTTTTCTGAGTCTCTCAAAGGTTTCTTGTCATGGAACCAAGTGATAGCTGGTACTGGACGACCAATGTACACAATATGGAGGCGAAGGGTGCCACCCACACCTGCATAATATTTCTCTTTCAGTGGGAAGCCAGGGTGGAACTGAGGGGGAGCCTGCAAGAGTAGCTTGCCACTAGTTTCAATCTCCCCAACATCATTGGTAGCCATGCAAGTGTAGACACCTTCATCTTCTTGTTCTTCTGTTATTACAGTTAGTGTATGGGTGCGTCCATCTGATGACATTCTGTATTTTCGGCTTTGTACCAGTTCTTTGCCAAAACGATACCATTTAATGTCAGGAAGAGGTCTGCCAACAATCTGGCATGTCATCTGAGCTGCTTCACCCAGTTTAGTTGTAACATCCGTCATTGCTTGTCTTATTCCTGGTGCTTCTCCAGCTGTAACATTGAAAGGTTAAAGATAAGAAAATTATTAAATGGTCCTCCACTATTACTTTATCTGTACACATCCTTCACTTATACCTGTCACCAGTTTACATTTAAACTTGCAGGCTTATTCTTTAAGACCATATAGCCAATATATAATGTTCCTCAGCACAACATCATAGTTTACCAGGACATAAAATATCATTTAATCTGTCACATAAATCATAGTGACTAGGATAGTACATTTAAACTTACATGTTAGTTTAGTCTTTACTGTCATAGCTGTTCTTCGAGGTCTGCTGACTCCAGTCTCATTTTCTGCAAAAACCTTGAATTCATATTCTGTAGCCTCCAGTAAACCTCCCACTGTGAATTGTCTGTCTTTAATACGTTCTTTATTGCACTTTTTCCATGCGCTCTCTCCAGACTGACGATATTCAATCCAGTATCCCAGGATATCTTTTCCACCATCACATTCAGGCCGTTCCCATTCTAAAGTAATGCTATCCTTAGATATAGAAGTGATCTCAATTTCTCCAGGTTGACTTGGTTTGTCTATAAATTACAGAATTAACAAAAGGTAAATTTCACTTCTCTAAGAACTTCACTAAATTGCGCTCCAAAATGTCAACTAATTTGAACAGTTTCTTACCAAATGGATCTTTGCACACTACTGGTTCAGAAGCAGGGCTTGGTTCACTTTCACCAATGTCATTTTGGGCAATGATGCGGAACTGATATTCAGCATCTGGAACAAGTCCTGTGACTGTGAACATTGTAGTTGTGATTTGAGTCTTGTTATGTCTGACCCATTTCTCTGTAGATGTCTCTTTACGCTCAACGTAGTAGCCAGTGACACGAGAACCACCATCATCTTTAGGTCTGGACCAGAATAAGCTAACAGAGCTCTTTGTGACATCAAGTACTTCTGGTGGATTGTTTGGAGGCTCTGGAGGATCTGTTAAAAATAACGTAATAACCATGTATTTTTAAAGCTCTTTTGTGTGTGTGTGTGTGTGAGATTGTACTTTTACAAACATAAGACATGATAATTAAAGCAGGAATTTTATTGTACAAAAATCTACTCACTCAAAGGTGTCTTTGGTACAACTGGTTCTTCAGATTTCAGGGACTTGCTAATACCAAACTGGTTTTCAGCAGAAACACGGAAGTGATACTCCACATTTTCTTTGAGCCCTTTCACGACTAATGATGTTCCCCTCACTCTGGAATCAACTGTGTACCAGGCAGTCTTAGGTACTTCTCGCCTCTCAATGATGTATCCAATAATATCTGCACCACCGTCGTCGGTAGGAGGTCTCCAGCTTACTCTGACTGAGCGAGTCTGTATGTCATCATACTCAAGTGGCCCTTCAGGTGGATTTGGAATGCCAATCACTCTGACCTGTATATAAACAGCCTTCTTTGCACATTTGTTTTCAAGTGTCAAATCATAGGTACCAGAATCTTCTCTTTCTGCATCTTTGATCACAAGTTCAGTGTGTGTCTCAGAAGTTGCTATCATTGCTCTCTTGCTGATGTCATGGCCTTCTTTAGTCCATTTGCATATCGGTATGGGCTTGCCCTTAATTGGTACTGTAAGCCTGATAACTCCACCTTGTCTCACAAACAGGCCTTCCTGGTATTTTTCAAGTTCACAATCAGGATATTCTGAAAATAAACCCAACATGTGATGTTATATCTATTTTACAGATATTCTGCTATGTCTGTTTTACGCAAAACAATTGCTTATGTCTATTTTCAGCAAAAACTAAGACCTAAAATATCTTACCAAGCATTTCTGTTACTTTGACTGTTCCTGGCACATCAGCAGGTTCTCCAGGCCCACCAGCATTACAGGCCATCACACGGAATCTATACTCTGCACCTTGTGGTAGATGTGTCAAGGTGTACTCATGTATTTTGGTTGGAGTGGTATTACATTTGGTCCATTCAAACTGATCAACCTTTTGCATTTCAATCAAGTAGCCAGTAACTTTAGACCCTCCTTCCTCTTCTGGTGGACTCCAGGCCAGGGACACTGATGTTCGTGTAGTATCAGTAACTCTTGGGTTCTGAGGTTTACCTGGGGGTGCTGCAATAGAAGATCAGATAGCAGGTAAATATATTTTAAGATAGTTCTATGTTTACTTTGAATATCTAAAAGGCAAAACAAAATGTTATCATACACCATTTGATAAGTATTTAGTAATGGTGATGTTTAAACAGGAAACTAATGAATAAAACAGATTTTTAAAAGATTCTTTGTGTATTTAATTAAAATATCTGCTGCAGTACATTAAGCTGTCCAGATGAAACAAATTATTTTGTTTAAACATTACAGCAGATCTTATCAGTGATATTCCCCTCTGCCTCAAATGTTTTCTTCTCCATGTAGGAAATTATTTACCAATTGGGTCCATAGCAACAGCAGGTTTGGACGGACGGCTTGGTTTGCCCATGCCTCTGGCATTGATAGCTGTGACACGGTGTTCATATTCTAATCCTTCAATCAGTCCAGTGGAGCGATAACGTGTCATAGTCACTGGAATTTTATTTACACGGACCCATCTATCTGCTCTAACTTCTTTGCGTTCCACAATATAACCAGAGATCTGTGAGCCACCATCATCTTCTGGTGGATGCCAAATAAGTGTCATGCCTTCACGAGAGACATCAGACACTTGTAGAGTGTCAGGAGGACCAGGAAGACCTGTAACAAAAAGACACAGAATTAAGAAAGAAAATATAGGAATGCATTTACAAATGTAGCTTTCTGGGGACAAATCCATAATACATACTACCTATCACCTGTAGTGCTTTTCATCACCAGATCACTTCACAAAGGAGAGAGCTGAGGCTGAGAGAGATGAAGCGATTTCCCTAAGCTGACCCAGCAGGCCAGTGTGTTGACTTGGGAGTAGAACCTAGATCTCCAGAATCATAGTCCAATACTCTATAGAGCATGTATATTATGCATATACAGGGCAACATATTTGTTTTAGATGTGGCACTTTTTCTTCACAAGTATAACATCATTAGTACACGTGAAAGTATAGCGTGTTATTTGGGCAAAGGAAATAATAGGATTTATTCTAGGGGATCTAGCCCTGTTTGTATTAATACATAGGCCCATGTAAATTGTTCTCCATTTTTAAATGTAGAGAACTGGAGAAAATGTAGACTTACTGATTCTACTCTTGCATTCTATGATGTCAGACTGAAGGTATGATCCAATTCCAAAGCGGTTTGTAGCAGCCACACGGAACACATATTCAGAACTTTCAATGAGTCTAGTGAACTTAAAGGTTGTCCTTGTTACAGATTCGGAAACTGGTAGCCATCCAGGACGGTGTGCATCACGCTGCTCTACCACATAACCACTCAATGCAGCTCCACCATCCAGCTCAGGTTGTCCCCAAGAGATCGTAACAGAAGTTGAATCAATGTCATCAATTCTGATAGGTCCAGTGGGTGGTCCAGGTTTATCTAGGAAAAATTTAACAGAACATAAGTTACTGTTTTAAAAAGAAGCTAGGTTGCCATTGTGACAAATTTCATGATGAAGGAAGGAGGATTGTGGACAATCATATCTTAATAATAAATCCTTACCAAGAATGATAACTTTTATAGTATCAACAGCAGTTCCAGTCGTGTTCTTCAGTTCAAGTGTGTACTCCCCAGTGTCATGTATTGTGGTCTCACGCACACTTAATTTAGCTACTTTGGCTTCAGTTTCAATCTTGGTGCGTTCTGATTCTCTTAGCTTAGAACCAGCGAAGAACCAAGATACAGCTGGAGGTGGTCGGCCACCAATTGGAATAGCTAACTCTATGGGTCTGCCAGCCAGCACATGAACTGTCTTTTGAGTTATTCCAGCAAGGTCAATTGTGGGTAACACTATTAAAAAACAAAACAAAACCTTCTTAATATCCATTTTGTAAATAAAATCACACTTTTTGAGTAGTCCTCAACCTGTTCTTTTAACTATTATACCTACCTTTTTGGTCTTGTACAGTTACTGCTGTGACAATCTCTCTTGGTTCCGACACACCCTTCTGATTTTGTGCTCTGACTCTGAACAAATACTGTTCACCTTCATTTAGTGAGATGATTGTGTGCTCAAAAACTGTAGGCTTCAGTGTCACAACCTTCATCCACTTTTCTGTTCCAGCTTTGCTGGCCTCAATAACATAGCCAGTCAGTCTGCTGCCACCATCATGCTGTGGCTTTTCCCATGCAAGAGTTACAGTTGATTTAGTGATGTCAACTATCTCCAGTTTCTGAGGCACCATAGGAACATCCGACACCAGTACTGCATCAGATGTTTCACAAGGTTCACCAATACCATAAATATTTTCTGGAAACACTCTGAAATAGTACATAGCTCCTTCTATAAGTCCAGTAAGTCTATAAAATGTTTTGCTGCATTTGGTAGCTACCGTCTTGTATGCTCTCATGGTAGCCTCACGTTTCTCAATTATATAATTGTTAACTGGTGCTCCACCATCAATAGTAGGAATTTCCCAAGTAATTGTCACGGAATCTTTCGACACTTCCTTAACTCTCACTGTGGCAGATGGGCCAGGTGTATCTAAATGCAAAATCAAAAGGGATTATTTCCTATTTTCTCTTTTCCTGATTTGGGTAATTACTGAATTTTGGCTAAGTAAAGACATCAGGATTTGGACTTCACAGATAAACTGATCCTTTAGAAACATATTTCCCTTAATTTCTTCTATATCTTTTCTTTCCCTCTCCTCCTCTCTCACCTCACCCCCCATGGTCTTTTATCATTATTTTCTGGGTTCTACTTAAATTGCAAACTCCTTTCAGCAAACACCTTTTTCCTTCTGTCTAAAACAACGTGTAAGTACAGTGCAATATCAATATGTAATAGTAACAATACTCACCATATACTTTAACAACGACTGTTGCTGATTTCTTGCCTGATTGATTTTCAGCCTCAACCACATATTTGCCAGCATCATACCGATTAACTTTATCCACAGTAAGCAGAGTGTAGGTCTCTGTAGTGTCTATAATAGACCGATTTGCAAGGTCAACACCCTCTTTGCTCCATGTAATTACTGGAGGTGGTCTGCCAGATACAGACACCATTAGGCGCAAAGAACCACCAGCTCTGACAGTGACAGTCTTCTTTAGGTCATCAGCAAGTTCAAGGTCTGGTACTTCTGATGGGGAGAGGGAAGAAATACAAAATTAATTAATCTTTGAATAGTTTTAAAGAAAAATATCATCTTTCCATAAAAAAACTTGGGTTTTCAAATTACCTATTCTTTCCACAGGTTCGATTTCAGCTGATGATTCACTGAATTCACTCATACCATTCACGTTTGTGGCAGCAACTCTGAAACGGTATTTCTGGCTTGTTTTAAGAGCAGTCACTGTGAATTCAGCATTCCTTAGGGTGGCAGTAGTGTGTGGTCTGTACCACTGTTCAGTACCTTCTTCTTTCATTTCAAGAACGTAGCCTAAGAGGTCAGCACCACCATCATACATGGGCTTTGTCCATGCCAAGCTTATGCTGTGCCTAGTAGTATCCACAACTCTTGGAGCTGAAGGAGGTGCGGGAGTGTCTTTGGAATAGAGGAACACACATTTCACATTATTGCAGGGAACATTTTACAGTTTAAAAGACCTTATTTAGTAACAATATTCTAAACAATTAGTGGTTAGAAATTTATCTGAAATTAACTATAATCACTTTTATTTTAAAGTCATTGCAAAGCTAGTGATCATAATGAATTCACATATTCTTTTGGATCTCTTATTTAGAATGCCATTGTAGTTAATTATCAGGCAATATGTTTAATAAATATTAAAAATAGATTTTAAATTTGACTACTTACATGATGGCTCCTTGCACAAGATAGATTGAGAAGCGTCACTAGGCTCACTGTTCCCAGCAGCATTCACTGCAGTGACACGGAATTGATATTCACTGTGTTCCATTAGACCTGTAACTTTCAGTCTGGTATCATAAACAGTGTAATCTCTGTTGACTCGTGTCCAGCGTAGACTTCTCTTTTCACGTTTGTCTACAAGATAGTTGCTAATCTCACTGCCACCATCTGATTCTGGTTGCAGCCACTGAATAATGATGTGTTCCTTGCCAATACCCACTGCTTCAGGTGCACCAGGTTGTGATGGAATAGCTGATGGTGTTCAAAAATATGAAAAAAAAAATCAGATTTTTTTTCCAAATATTTCACCTATGAAGAAAAATCCATAAATGCTGGAGCTAAAAGATGAAAGCACTTACTGAAAGAGTTTCTAGCAACAATGGCTTCTGTTTCAAGTGGAACACCTGACCCATACTTATTGACAGCTCTCACACGGAAGATGTATTCATTATTTTTAATAAGTCTTGTCACCACGCACGATAATGTTTGGCATTCAGCCTCAACAATAACCCAGTTGAGCCTGCTGGTTTCACGTCTTTCTACAATGTAGTGCGTGATTTCTGCACCTCCATTTTCATGTGGAACATTCCATGCCAGAGTGCACTTCTCTTCGGTTACTCTGCTAATAGTGATTTTGCCAGCACATGGACCAGGTGAATCTAAGTAGGAGGGAACAAAGGTGTAATTATAGTAGTCAATGAAAAGCTTCTCTCTCTTTTTTTGTAACTATAATTGTGAATTCCAATGAATGTTCACAACAAACCATATCTATGAAATACATACCAAGCACTTTGACAAGGACTGAAACTTGCTTTGTTCCACTTGCATTTTTAACTGTTAGTGTGTATTTTCCACTATCACTTCTGTCACAATACTTGATAACTGCAATGGCCCGTTTGCTGGTGTACTGCAGAGAGATCTTTTCACACAGGTCCAATTCTTTGTCACCTTTGGACCAGAAGACCTTTGGTTCTGGTTTCCCACCAATGGCTGCGTCAAGAACAAGATCAGATCCAGCCCTTATGGTCACAATTTCTCCTTGCAATCTGGCATCCAGCTCAGCCTTTGGTGGTGCTATCATAAAGAGATAAAAACATTAACATTATAGTATTAAAACAGCAAGCTACACAATATTTTAAATGACCTGGGGGAATGTTTCTTACAATATTCATCTTTGCAAGTGACAGCACCAGTAGATTCAGATCCTTTGCTGATTACACCAGCTGCATTCTTGGCTAATATACGGAATTCATATTCTTCTCCTTCACTAAGAGCTGTCACAGTAAAGCAGTTTTCTGAGACAATGGTATAGTTGCATTTCAACCAGCGTCCATCTCCAGCTTCGTTGTATGGTTTGCGTTCTATAATATACCCAATAATTTTGCTGCCGCCATCATAAAGTGGAGGAGACCAGGTCAATGACACTGTAGATCTTGTGACATCTGTTACCTCTGGTCTGCCTGGTGGATCTGAAAGAGGACAATGTAAAATGAAAAATCTAATTCCGTTGCTTAAATAATAAAGAACAAATATACTCTTAAAAGATACACTTACCAACTGGGTTTTGAGCCACTATAGGTCTGGAAGCTTCACTAGCTTTGCTCACACCAGCAGCATTTAGGGCATAAACTCTGAATTGATATTCCAGACCTTCCACTAGTCCTGTGACTTTGTAGTTGCATTCAAAGGATGGCACGTTGTTTTCCTTCACCCAAAGAATAGTATTGCGCTCTTTCTTTTCAATCCAGTATCCAGTGATTTTGCTGCCACCATCATGATATGGTTCCTCCCAGCGAATGGCCATGGCATTGGCAGACACAGAATAGACCTCTGGCCTGGTAGGTGGACTTGGTGGGACTGATTGTAAAAAGTAAGAGAGAAAAAAAGTTAGAATTGCCACTAATTACATAAACCAGAAAAAACAATTTCTTAAAATATATGTGTGTGCGTGTATGTTTGTTTTTACCAAATGGATGCTCAGCAACTATTGGTGCTGATTCCACGGGCTTGCTGACACCAAATCTGTTTTCTGAGCTGACCCGGAAAGCATACTCCATGTATTTGGTGAGATGAGTGACTTTGATCTGTGTACGTTTGACACTGGAATTTATCAGCTGCCATGCTGTTGTACCAGATTCTCGTTTCTCAACTATGTAGTTTGTAATATCAGTGCCACCGTCATCTTCAGGTTCTTTCCATGACAACACACAGGATTCAGCAGAAATGGATGATATTTCAATAGGTCCAGTAACTGCACCTGGTCTTCCGATGACAACCACTGTGACAGCAAATGTTTTCACACCGGCTGTGTTCTCAAGTGTCAAATAATATTTGCCAGAGTCACCTCTCATGCTGTCCTTCACAATCAATGTAGTTCTATCCTTTGTTGTCTTGATGGTCACTCTGTCAGTTTCCTTGAGTCTCATTTCTTCAAGTTTCCATGTTACTTTTGGAGCTGGTCGCCCACTAATTGGTATATCAATAGTAAAGGTGCTTCCAGCTTTGCAAGTTATAAGTTGTCTAGTTATTCCACTAAGATCTGCTGTTGGTTCAATCTGTGGCTCTTTAATAATAACAGAAGAGAAAGCTTCTCTTGGCTCACTGTAGCCTGCATCATTCTTTGCCTTGACCCGGAATTCATATTCATTGTTCTCTACAAGACCTTCAACTGTGAAAGTAAGTTGTTTAGTTTGACCAGCTTCAGCCCAATAGTCAGATCCCTTTTGTTTCATCTCAAGAAGATATCCAGTGACACGGCTTCCACCATCATGGTCAGGTTTCAGCCAAGCTAATACTGCAGAAGATTTGGTAGTATCAATAATATCTAGTCGCTTAGGTGGAGCAGGCTCCTCGGTGGCTACAACTGGCTCTGTTAATTCACATGGTTCACCTACACCATATTCATTTTCTGCTGAAACACGGTAGTAGAATGGCACACCTTCTGCAAGATCAGTGACCTTAAAGATTTGACGAGTACATTTTGAACTCACAATCTGCCAACTACGACGGCTTGCTTCCCGCTTTTCCACAATGTAGTGATGGATGCGGGCACCTCCATCCAAAACAGGAGCATCCCACATTAAAGTAATAGAACCTCTGGTCACATCCTTAAAGGTAATAGGACCTGGTGGGCCAGGAGTGTCCAGTACCTTGACAGTAAATGTAATAGATTTGCTACCACTGACATTTTCTACAGTAAAGACGTATTTGCCAGCATCATTTCTATTGCAGTTCTCCACAGTCAGCGTACTGAATGAGTCAGTTATGTGAATGTCAGCACGCAGGCTAAGGTCTGAGTCTGCTTTAGACCATGTAGCAGTAGGAACTGGTTTGCCTAAAAAGGCAATAAACAGCCGAATAGTTGCACCTGCTCTGACAATGTGAGTCTGCTTGAAGTTTGCATCAATATCAATTTCAGGTGAAGACAGTCTGTCAGTTGCTTGGATTGTAGCAGGAACTTCACAGCTTTCTCCCTTGCCTGCACCATTGACAGCACTCACTCGGAATTTATAATGTTCACCTGCCTCTAAGTCGGTGACCGTATATTTGGTAGCAATACAAGTCTCTGCATTGACTTTATGCCACTCTCCTAAGTCAGCTTTGCACATTTCAATGATGTAGCCAATTATTTCCATGCCTCCGTCAAAAACTGGCTTGGTCCATTCCAAGCTTACACTTGTCTTTGATGTATCTGTCACTTTTACAACAGTAGGCGCGCTTGGTGGGTTTACTGGCTCTCGACATTTAATCAGCCTGGAGACAGCACTTGGAGGTCCTACTCCTGCAGCATTTTCAGCCATAACTTGGAATTCATATTCATTGCCTTCAGTCAGGCCCGTTACTCTGTATCTTGTCTCAGCAATGGCTCTCTTACTGGATACTTTGACCCAGCGGACACTCTTTTTTTCTCTTCTTTCCAGGATATATTGGTTGATTTCATTTCCGCCATCAGATTTTGGTCTAGTCCATGTGAGTGTGATGCTGTCTCCTGTTATATGGGTAGGCTCTGGTATACCCGGTGCATCAGGAACAGCTGCAAAATGGAAAACAGTTTAGAAAACATTCAACAAGAGTTGGTAACTGTGTAGTTATTTGTTCAAGACATAAAGGAAACTTACTGTATGGTATTTGTGCTATAATTGGATCAGATTCTAGTGGCCTGCCAACACCAAACTTGTTAACTGCAGAGACACGGAACTGGTATTCATTGCCCTTAATTAATTTAAGTGCAGTGTAACTGCAGGCTTCACAGTTATCTTCAACTAATGCCCAGGCAATCCTACTGGTTTCACGTTTTTCAATCACATAGTGGGTAATAGCAGCACAGCCATCATTAGCTGGAGGCTCCCACCATAATGTCATCTTCTCTCCAGTAACATTTGTGAATCGTATTGGTCCACCAACTTTTCCTGGAGTATCTGTGATAATAAAGCATCAGAGTTAGAATTTACTTGTGCTGCCACTTACAATGTAAATACTATTTAAAAACAGCTTACTAAAAATATCTACAAAGTACCTTGTACTCTGACTGTAATGTCTTCTTCTTTGGTGCCTGATGCATTCTTGGCTTCTACCGTGTATATACCACGATGGTCCCGAGTGGCATCTCTAACAAAGATAGTGCTAGATCCAATAACATTCGTTATTTCAATGTTCATCTTCTTTTCAATCTCCTTTCCATCCTTAAACCAAGTCACTTGAGGTACTGGACGGCCTTTGATAAGAACTTTAAGTCTAATACTCTCTCCAGCCTTAACAGTAAGGCCTTCAAAATGCTCAGCACCGAATTCGATTGTTGGAGGAACTAAGAAGAAAGATAAAATAAAGTATATATATTCAGTCATATTTATAAAAGTATTCATTCCTAATAAGAAAACAAGTAATAAAGGCATATACAGACTCACTCTTCTGACTAGAAAATTCATATTTTTTAAAATATAGGGATCGATATTATATTGTAAACTGTCCTATCTGAAATTTTATATCTTAAGAATTATTTTTCTATGTTAATCCACTCTCCATCATATTAAACTGTAGGTTAAAATATTAATTGAAATGTGTTGGTGTAATGTGCTGAGCTATTCTAGCAATTTGCATTTCTAAATTCTGCATAGCAACAAAACTATTATCTAACCTAAGACAGACCTATCTTTGCAGCTGCCACTTGTAAACCACAGAACCACAAATTAAGGCCTTTGGCTTCGTTTTAAAGTTATCTGTACTCTTTAGTTCCTGTAGTCAGGCTTAATTGTTGTGAACACTTTTAAGGCACCACAGCTGTTAGAAGCTCCTGCCTTACTCAAAAGAGAAGGGGAACTTCAAGCCCCTATCTACAGTAAAAGCAGCAAAGAATCCTGTGGCACCTTATAGACTAACAGACATTTTGGAGCATGAGCTTTCGTGGGTGAATACCCACTTCATCAGATGCATGTAGTAGAAATTTCCAGGGGCAGGTATATATATGCAAACAAGCTAGAGATAACAAGGTTAATTCAATCAGGGAGGATGAGGCCCTGTTCTAGCAGTTGAGGTGTGAAAACCAAAGGAGGAGAAACTGGTTTTGTAGTTGGCAAGCCATTCACAGTCTTTGTTTAATCCTATCCACAGTGACACAGCCAAACCTCTCAGGTTGCTCAAGCTCACCTTGTGATGTGATCTAAATCCTAAGACTCAAGCCCCAGCCCAGGGGTCAGCAACCTTTCAGAAGTGGTGTGCCGAGTCTTCATTTATTCACTCTAATTTAAAGTTTCGCATGCCAGTAATACATTTTAACATTTTTAGAAGGTCTCTTTCTACAAGTCTATAATATATAACCAAACTATTATATGTAAAGTAAATAAGGTTTTTAAAATGTTTAAGAAGTTTCATTTAAAATTAAATTAAAATGCAGAGCCCCCCAGACTGCCAGGACCCGGGCAATGAGAGTGCCACTGAAAATCAGTTCATGTGCCGCCTTTGGCACGCATGCCATAGGTTGTCTACCCCGGCCCCAGCCTATTCCCATTTTCAAATGTGTCAAAATGTTTTGAAGTAATGGCTAAAACAACACAATGTCTCTACAACAGACTACTGCCAAAGTTGCAACACAGAAAAGTAGCGAAACCATAACTAAATGTTAATACAGTAGCAAAGACAGAGCAGGACCCCACTGCGAATTCCAAGATGCATTCAGTAGCAGATGAAGGCAAAAAACTCCTCATGATATGCTGAATTAAAAACTCCCTGTGTGGCCCCAAATGTAGCAACTGGTAAAATCCTATGGATCCCTGCTGGATGCTGGTCTTGCATCTAACTCTGCATGGAGTGGGAAGGAGAGGTGCGAAAGCCTGCTGCTCCTGGAAGGAGTGGTATACACTCCCTCTCCAGTCAGCAGCTCATATACCCAATATAAGCTAAAAGGTGCCAGACAGGAGCTTAGCTGGATTTAGAATTTACCATATAAAAATTCAAGTGTAACATACTAAAATATTAATAAATAATGCTTACCACATTCATCTCTGGTCATGATATAGCCTGAAGATTGTGATGGTGGGCTGACTGTTCCGACAGCATTTCTTGCAATCACTCTGAACTCATATCGTTCACCTGGGCTAAGTCCTGTAACTGTATATTGGCATTCACTGATATCAATAAAATTGCATCTGAGCCAGCGGTCATCACTTCCTTGCCGTTTCTCAATGCTGTAGGCCACAATCTTACTGCCTCCATCATGCAGTGGTGCAGTCCATTTAAGGGTGACAGTTTCCCTGGTGATATCAATATAATCAGGAATGCCAGGTGGATCTGAAAGAAAATAATTGCATACAGGATTATTATTATTATTATTATTAATCTGCATGATGGCTAACACTATATTACAATATATACATTTTCTTAGTGAAATGCTTGTTTACTCACCTACTGGAGACACAGCCAAGGTAAATTTGCTTGGCTCGCTAACTGGGCTTACACCAGCAGAATTTTCAGCATATGCACGGTATTGGTAATCCAGGCCCTCAATCAATCCAGTAATTCTGTATTCTTTACCAGATATTGGTGAAACATTAACTTTCTGCCACAAGATGCTGTTTCTTTCTTTCTTTTCAACATGGTATCCAGTAATTTCTGAACCTCCATCATAAACTGGAGCATCCCAAGATATTGTCATTCCATCAGCCGTTACATTGTACACAATAGGTTTGCCAGGTGGGCCTGGTGGTCTGAACTGGTGTTTTGCTACAACATCTGCTGAGACAAGTGGTGGGCTTACGCCATATCTGTTTTCTGCACGAACTCTAAACTGATATTCGGTGTCTTTAACTAGGTTAGGAACTTTGAAAGTTGTCCTAGCAACACTAGAACACACCATTTTCCAATTGGTTTGTGAAGTTTCTCTCTTCTCAATGCTGTAGCAAGTGATTTCTCCTCCTCCGTTGTCTTCAGGAGCATCCCATGACATCACAACACTATCTGCTTTGATTTCATCTAGTCTTATGGGTCCTTTTGGTTTTGATGGAGGACCAAGAGTTATGACTGTGATTGTAAATGACTTTCTGCAAACTGAATTATCAAGAATTAAGGTGTATTTGCCACCATTCTCTTTTTTCACATTCTTGATGCTTAAACTTATTTTGTTTTCAGTTTTCTTGAAGCGAACTTGTTCACTTTCTTTAAGAGGAATGCTGTCCTTGAGCCAGCTCATAGTTGGTCTGGGTTTACCTTTATATGGCAATTCGATGTGCATATTATGGCCAATTCTTACAGTAATTTGTCCTCCAGAGATATCAGAAAGGTCAGCTTCAGGTGTTATTACAAAGTCTTTTACTGTAATGGGTCCAACAGTAACAGCGTCACTCAATCCTTTTTCGTTTTTAGCAGATACTCTGAATTCCATGACAGAAAGCTCCTTAAGTTTTTCAACTTCAAATTCACACGTCTTACTTATGCCTGCATGTGACCATTCTTTTTCTTCAATCATTTTCTTTTCAATAACATAGTCTGATATAATGCTACCACCATCGAAGTCAGGTTTGCTCCACTGTAAGGTAACAGAAGTCTTTGTAGAATCTTTCATGGCCAGATCCTTTACAGGTCCAGGTACTTCTGCAGGTTTCACTGGTTCTGAAGTCTCACAAGGTTCTCCCAATCCATGTTCATTTTCTGCAAGAACTCGGAAGAAGAATGCAGTCTTCTCTGACAGGTTAGTTACCTTAAACGTTGTATGAGAACACTTTGTTGTAACAGTAGACCAAGCTCTTTTGGTGGCATCTCTTTTTTCAATGACATAATTTGTTATTTCAGAACCACCATTAATGAGTGGTGGCTCCCATATAAGTGTAACAGTGCCACGAGAAACATGTTTAAGCTGCAGTTTCTGGCAGGCTGATGGTGTATCAAGTACTTTAACATTCACAAATGAAGATTTTGGTTCACCAACTCCATTCTCGATTGTGAGAACGTATTTTCCTGTGTCATTCCGAGTAACTTGAGGAATAGTAAGTAATGTGGATGATTCTGTGTTCTGAATGTTGTATCTTTCATCAATTCCAAGATTCTTTTCGCCCTTTCTCCATGTGACAGTTGGAGGAGGTCTCCCTTTGAATGGAATCATTATCTGTACATCTTCACCTGCTTTAGCTACAATGGAGGTTCTGAGAGCAACATCCAGGTCAATCTCTGGCTCCTCTGCAGAAATAAATAATAATAATAATATGAATAATTTGGGAAACAAAATATAAAATTATTTGAAATACCAAAACGCTAAAAAAGATAATTTAAGGTACATACCAAGTATATCTTTAGCTTGTACATATTCTGTCATTTCAATAGGCTCTCCTTGACCAGCACAATTTATAGCAGATACACGGAAATAATAATTGACTGCAGGTTGAAGATGGGACACAACATACTCAGTTGTTCTCACTTCTCCTCTAGCACTCACTACAGACCATTCTTCTTGTTCTCCTTCTCTCTTTTCCACTGCATAGCTGGTAATTGCACTTCCTCCATCATAGGCAGGCTTAGTCCAGCCAAGAGTGACAGATGTCTTAGTAGTATCCACAACCTTTAGCTTAACTGGTGGCCCTGGTTTGTCTGTAAAAGACATTAAAATTCAATCATAAAATTTGTCCTCACTTATTCCCAGACACTTCCATGAAAGTCTGCCCATTATAACTTGGCCCTTAAACAGTGAGATGTGTGTGTTTAAATTATTTCTTACCAATAGGATCTGCAGCTTTGTAGAAGTCAGAAGCTTCAGAGAATGGACCTTGTCCAGCTGCATTGACAGCACAAACTCGGAAATGATATTCACTATTTTCAGTGAGTCCTGTTACTTTCTGTCTGGTGTCACGGATAGTTTCTTTAACAACCTTGAACCAACTTAGACTCTTCTTGTCACGTTTCTCAAGGTAATATCCACTTATTTCACTACCTCCATCTACAGTTGGCCTGATCCAGACAACTGTCATTGAATGCTTGGTTATCATAGTGACCTCTGGTACACTAGGTGGTCCAGGTGTAACTGGAATAAAAAAGAAAGAAAAAAATGACAGCAGTTTAATACCACTTAAAACTAAAACATTCAGTACTATTCAGTTGTATTAGTTAATATACGTTTCTCACCAAATGCATTTTTAGCTGTAACTGGTTCAGATTCCAGTGGATCACCAACTCCAAACTTATTCACACCTCGGACACGGAACACATACTCATTTCCTTTGATGAGTTTTGTGATAGTGATGACACATTCCTCTAGTTTTTCAGAAATTAAAGACCATACTACCCGACTTGTCTCACGCTTTTCAACAATGTAGTGTGTTACAGTTGCACCACCATCATCTACTGGAGGTTCCCACATTATGGTAATCTTTTCAGCAGTGACTGTCTTGAACTGTATAGGCCCACCTGGAGGTCCTGGCTTGTCTGTTGAGGACAGGAGAAATGAGACATATATATGTGTGTTATGGAACTACATTTTAGTTTAATACAATAATACTATTATTCTAATTCAATACATACCAAGTATTTGCACTCTAATGTGAGCTGATGCTGAACCCATGGCATTCTTTAATTTTAATTCATAGTTTCCACTGTTAAAACGAGTTGCATCTTTGATGAGTATAGATGCAAAGTCTGTTGTGTTTTCAATAGACACTTGTGCACTGGTTTGTATCTCTTTGCCATTTTTGAACCATTCAATTGTAGGTATAGGTTTTCCTGAGATGCCAAGTTTCAACTTAACTGCAGTACCTGCTTTGTATTTCACCACATCTCTGTATTCTGGTTGTACATCAATTTCAGGTGCACCTTAAAAGAGGAACAAAAAAAAATGGTACAAAGATTTCAAACCACTCAGAGGATTCAAAACCATACCAATATTTTTATTAAGCAATAATAATAGTGCTAATTAATATACGGCATTGCATAATATACACGATGCAATATTTGGCAGTGCCTAGATACTATGGTCATAGGTGTTTTAAATATGCAGATAGGAAAAAAAAAAGATAAGTCTTAGCTATATGTCACATTTCAGTCCAAAAGTTCTCAAACTCTTTGCAAATTAAATAATACATTAATTACATCACTATTAAAAAGCATCCACATCTCTGGGGAAGGACTGCATATAGGAGGACAAATGGTGCAGTGCACACTGCACAACATTTTGGGAAAAGGACATTTTTAGCCAAGGACACTGGGGCAAACCTCTGCTCCTACGAAAAGTGTCACAAGAGCTTTAATGTCCACACACAGCAAAAACAATCTCAATTTCTCAGGTCTTGTCCAAGTGGCCCAAACACAGTCAACTGTATGGAACTCAAGTTATCTACACTGGGAAGATGAAGGGAAGCTTTATTGGGAAGCATTGGGAAGCTCAATCAGCTCTGTTCAGATTGAATCTTTGTCCAGAGAGGCTATATAGTGCAAACCCAGTGCTTACAACATTATGCTAGCCCTCCAGTTTTTAAACTCAGCTTCTTAGAATTGTTTTCTAAAGACTAGGATTCAAGCACTGGTTATATGAAACAATTCTGACTTTAAGCCCTGAAGAATCACAAAATATTATGTAATTGTAAAACTCTTACCATATGTATCAACACATGTGATAGGACCTAAAACATCTGATGGATTGCTAATGGAACCAACAGCATTCTTAGAACAGACACGGAATTCATACTGAGAATTTTGCGTTAATCCAGATACAGTAAACTGAGTCTCAATGACATTGGTGAAACTGCCCTTTGTCCATCTGCCGTTTGGAAGATCACGTTTCTCGACAATATAACCAGTGATCTTGCTACCACCATCATAGGATGGTTTTGTCCAAGAAAGACTGACAGACGTCTTGGAAATATCTGTGACATGAACATTTCTTGGGGGTTCTACAGTAAGAAAAAACAATAGCATTTACAATTAATAGCAGTACTAGCATTATCGGTTGGCTTACTGTATAGGAAAGAACATTACAGTGAAAACTGTGATTTTTTTTCCCTACAAAGTACACACCACAAGCATCAATTGCAAGAACTGGATCAGAAGGATGGCTTGCTTTTCCAATGCCAGCTGCATTTTCTGCATAAACCCTGAATTCATAGATAAGTCCAGCGCTGATGGTGGTGACTTTGAAGTGCGTTGTCCGAATAAGGGTCTTGTTAGCCTTTTGCCATAAAATACTGTTCCTATCTTTCATTTCCAAATGGTATCCAATGACTGCACTGCCTCCATTAGTGACTGGTTCATGCCATCCAACAGTGATGCTCTCTTGGGTGACATTAGTGACCCATGGTGTGGAAGGTTGTCCGGGTGTTGCTAGAGACATTAAAAGAAGCAGTTAATATATCATTAAAAAAAAAATTAAAGCAACAACAAAATGTTATGTGAGAAACTGATGACTTACTGTATGGGAGCTTAACAGTTACACATTGTGAATCAATGTGGTCACTGATTCCAAAGCGGTTTTCAGCTTTGATACGGAATTGGTATTCTTCTCCTGTTGTTAGCTTCATGACTTTAATAATGCTTCTAGCAACTGTTGCAGACACCTCAGACCAAGCAGCAGTACTTGTTTCTCTTTTCAGTACAATATAGTTGGTAACTTGACTTCCACCATCATTATGCGGTGGCTGCCATTTGAGAGTTACGCTGTCTTCAGTGATATCACTGACAACAACAGGACCAACTGGAGGACCTGGCCTGTCTAGCACTACAATGTTAATGAATGATTTAGTGGTTCCACTGGAGTTGGCAGCAGTGATGTCATATCTACCAGCATCACCAGCCATACTTTCTTTAAGGTTAATGATGACACTTTCTGCTGTGGTTTCGGTATTAAACCTCATGGTTGCTTTCAATGGAACACCATCTCTGGATAATGTCATCTTTGGCAATGGTTTTCCAGAAATTGGAATTTCAACCTTTAGGTTCGATCCTGCTCTAATGTACACAGTGTTATGTGGGAAGCCCTTCATATCAATCTCAGGAGATTCTGAAAAACAAAATGTTTCCAAAACATTAAAAATGTGCATTTTTAAAATTGGATATTTTTTTTAATGTATGCAAACATTTCATCATGTGTTTCAGTGTCAGCAGACATACCCAGTTGTTCTCTCACTGTAATAGGGAGCAGGAGTTCTTTAGGATCACTTAGACCAGCTTGATTTTCTGCACACACTCTGAAGAAATAGTCAACATTCTCTTTGAGACCATGGACAACATGATGAGTTGTCTTTACAACTGCACATTTAACCCATTTTTGCTGTCCTTTCTCAAGAGCTTCAATGAGGTAGCTCACAATTCTGCTTCCACCATCATATTCTGGTTTCAACCACGACAGAGAAATGCTGTCTTTCGTGACGCCAGTTACTCCAAGCTTTTCTGGTGGGCTTGGTTTTTCTAAGATAAAAAAGATTCAGCATGACAGGATAATCAATACAATGTACATTTTCTTCTTACTTTGGCAAGAATGTCATTTGAATTAAGAAAAGTATATATTTTAATTGGCATCTATATGAATAGATTTTTTATACCTAGATAATTACAATATTTAAAGTATAAATTCTTAATGGTTTTCTCTTATATTGTAAAACCTTTATGCACATCTTTGGTGCTGTATAAAAATTAACAACTTCTAAGTAATAATAATTATTACAACTAATAATTATTTTATGTTAAATATTTTAAGCATATATATAATTTATGCTCTAAGTATTTTTATTGTTGAAACAAACCTGTTATTTTAACTCCTTCTTTGGTCTCAGTGGGTTCTCCAACACCAAATTCATTTTCTCCAGAGACTCTAAAGTAGTAAACAGCACCTTCTTGAAGGCTGGTAACTTTGTAGGAAAGGCGATGGCAATTGTTGGTTATAGTGACCCAAGCCTTCTTGCTAGCCTCTCGTTTTTCAATGTAATAGTTCTTCACAGGAGCACCGCCATCATTCTCAGGAACATCCCAGGATAACACTGCAGATTCTTTTGTTACATCTTTTACAGCAATATTAGATGGAGGTCCAGGGGAATCAAGAACTTTGACCACTAAGGTCAAGGTAGCTGTGCTCAGGACATTTTGTAATGTTAATGCATATTTTCCAGAATCATTTCTTGTTGCTTTCTCAATGGTAAGTGAGGTACAATAATCTGAAGAGTCAATAGATGCTCGTGTACGGAGATCTGTCTCTGGTTTATTCCACATTACATTTGGGACTGGTTTTCCCCTGAAAGGTACGGTCATTGTAAAGGAGTCACCAGCCTTTACAATTAAAGTCTTTCGCATTTCACTATCAATGTCAAAGGCAGGTTCTTCTTCTCTTTCCTTTGCTACCTGAGGTTCTGAGACATCACTTGGATCACTAGCACCAACTTTGTTGATAGATCTTACTCTGAAGACATATTCAGACCCTGATGTTAGACCAATTACACTGTACTCTGTGCCTCTTAAATTTTGAATAGCTATTGACCAGTCAGTTTCATCAGTTTTCTTGTATTCAACTGTGTATCCAGTAACTGGGGTACCTCCATCAAATAATGGCTTTGTCCATCCAATTGTTATATTTGATCTTGTTGAGTCCAGAATCTTAGGTTTAGATGGAGGAGATGGTATGAAAACTGGATCTTCTGCCCGAATCAATGGTGAAGTGTCACTTGGAAGACTGAGACCAGCAGCATTTTCTGCATAAACCCGATATTCATATTCACATCCTTCTCGAAGACCTAATGACTTAACTCTTAGATCATAAACTGGTTTTTTGTTTACACGGATCCATCGTAGGCTATTTTTCTCATGTCTTTCAATTATGTATCCAGAGATCTCATTTCCTCCATCACTGTCGGGCCTTGCCCAGCACAGGGTCATGGAATCCTTTGTCACACTGGTTATCTCTAAAGATTTAGGTGGATTTGGAACTGTAAATGGATCTAGGGCCTTGACTGCATAACTCTCCAAAGCTTCACCAACACCATATTTGTTAACTCCCATCACTCTGAAGATGTATTCATTTCCCCTAAGTAGTTTTGTCACTTTACAGGATGTTGTTCTAAGCTCTCCTTCACAAAGTGTCCATGCAATTCTACTGGTCTCACGTTTTTCTACAATATAGTAATCAATATCTGCACCTCCATTTTCTTGGGGTGGTCCCCATGACAGGTGACACTTTTCAGCATTAAGGCCAGTTATTTCTAATGGGCCTGCAGGTGGGCCGGGTCTATCAAGTACTTTGCAGTTAATAGCCAAAGATCTTGTTCCTGCAACATTCTGCAGTGTTAATACATACTGACCCGAATCCCGTCGAATGCAGTCCTTAACAGTTATCGCAGTAGTGTGATCTGTTGAGACTATTTCAACTCTTGCTTTTTCCTCAATCTCTTTGCCATCCTTTGTCCATGAAATCACAGGTGAAGGTCGTCCTGCAATATCAGCATTGATTTTAAGGACCTCACCAGCTTTAACAACAACAATGTCCCTAAATTTGACATCCATCATGATTCTTGGAGCATCAACATCATCTTTTACAGTCACAGGTCCAGTTGATTCAGATGGCGCACTAAAGAGTCCAGCAGCATTCTTTGCAATAACGTGGAATTCATATCGCTGATCTTCTGTAAGTCCAGCCACATCAAAGAAAGTTTCTTGTATGTTAGTGAAATTGCACTTTAGCCAACGGCCATCCGGTAGCTCTCTGCACTCAATAATATATCCTGTAATCTTAGCTCCACCATCATATTCTGGTTTGGACCATGACAATGAGACACATGTTCTTGTAATATTAGTAACTTCTGGCTGACCAGGAGGATCACATGGGTCTCTTGCAGCAGCTGGTTCACATGATTTACTGCATTTGCCTATTCCTGCAATATTTTCAGCATACACACGATATTCATACATTAGACCTTCTTCAAGGCCAGTGACCTTCATTTGTGTATCATTTATGAGGCTTTTGTTTACTTTTGTCCAAAGAATGCTGCTTCTTTCTTTCCTTTCAAGATGATATCCAATTACTTTGCTACCTCCATCATTGACTGGTTCCTGCCAACTTACAGTCATGAAAGTTTTAGTTGCATGTACTACTTGAGGAGTTCCAGGTGGACCAGGAGGCTTAAATGGATACTCTGCAACAACAGAGGGAGACTCAATATAGGTGCTCCTACCATAGCGGTTTTCTGCATACACACGGAACTGATATTCAGATCCTGTGGTTAGACGCGCTACTTTAATCGATATTCTTGCAACTGCTGCAGACACTACATCCCATATTGTTGTGGTAGTTTCTCGCTTCTCCACAATGTAATTGCTAATATGGCAGCCACCATCATACACTGGAGGTTTCCAAGATAAAGTTACATTATCTGCGCTAACACTGTCAATATGTACATCACATGGAGGTCCTGGTCTGTCAAGAACAATTACAGTGATAGAAAATGTTGTAGATCCAGCACTGTTGGAAATACATAATTCATAATTTCCAACATCTTCCTTTGAAGCTTCCTTGATGGTCAGCAATGTTGAAGTCTTTGATGTTTGAACATTTACCCTAGTTGTCTCTTTTAAGGTCTGTCCATCTTTCCTCCAGCTAGCTGTTGGTGGAGGTCTGCCTCTGATCGGCACATCAATCTTAAGATCATCTCCAGCTTTAACACTGAAAGTGTTGAAAAGAAGTTCAGCAGAAGGCTGGATTTCAATATCTTTTGCAACTACTGGAACTCCAAGTTGTCTTGGATCACTCTTCCCTTTTTCATTAATAGCAATCACTCTGAAAGTGTATTCCTCTCCCTTACTTAAGCCTGTTATTGTCGCTTCTAGTGTCTTAACTTGGGTACAAGTGCTCCATTTTTCACTTCCTTTAGTTTGCATTTCCACTATATAACCGGTAATTTTACTGCCACCATCACTCTCTGGTTTCTCCCATGTAATTGTAGCAGTGTTGCGAGTCACATCAACAAGAGTTACTTTTCCAGGTGGATACGGTGGTTCAGAAACCTTAACTGGTTCAGCTGTTTCTGCTGGCAAACCAACCCCATATTCATTTGCTGCCAAGACACGGAAGTAGTAAATGCATCCTTCCTGTAGCTGATCAATTTTGAAGGTATTTTTAGTGCAGTTATTTGTAACAGTGGCATATGCCTTTCTAGTAGATTCTCGCTTTTCAATGATGTAGTTCGTAATTTTAGCTCCACCATCAATAAGTGGTGGTTCCCAGGCTAATGCTACTGAATCTCTCTTAACTTCTCTGATTGTCAAGTTAACCGGTGCACTGGGGGAATCAAGCACTCTGACATTAACAAAAGCTGATTTTTTGCCACTATTATTTTCTAATGTCAGGTTGTATCTACCACTGTCAAATCTATTTACATTATCAATGACGAGCATTGTATATGAACTGGTAACCTCAATCTGAGCTCGGTCACTAATGGTGCCTTCTGCTTTTTCCCATTTGACTTCAGGTTCTGGTCTTCCTTTGATGGTAACAAACAGACGTAACGTGCCACTCGCACGTACAGTGACTACTTTTCTGAGATCTGCATCTAGTTCAATTTCAGGAGGTTCTATTTTGTCAGCTGCAATGACTGTACCAGGTATAGTTGCAGGTTCCCCGACTCCTTCAGAGTTAATGGCACAGATGCGGAAATTGTATTCATTGTTTTCTTTAAGTTTTGTTACAGTGAACTGTTTCCCTTGTAGTCCTGTTGGTGGTGTGCAAGTAATCCATTCATCAGCAGTAGCTTCTTTTACTTCCACAACATATCCCTTAATGGGCGCGCCACCATCATATATAGGCTTGTTCCATGCAAGGGACACTGATGATCTGGAAGTGTCTGTCACCTTTGGATTACTGGGTGGGCCTGGTGGATACAGTGCATCACATGCATGATAGAAAATGGATGGCTCGCTAGACTCACCTACACCAGCTGCATTTTCAGCAGAAACTCTGAATTCATAGAAATGCCCATCTGTAAGTCCAGTTACTCTGAACCGCAAGTCTGTTAGCCTTTTCTTATGGCACTTGGTCCATCGAATACCATCTTTGTCGCGCTTTTCAAGTATGTAACCTTCAATTTCAGCTCCACCATTGTCTACTGGACGACCCCACGTTACAATCATAGAATCTTTTGTGATTGCTGAAACTTCTGGCACTGAAGGAGGACCTGGAGGTTTGTATGGATTACAAGCCACAACAGGCTCAGATTCCAGTGGTTCTCCGATTCCAAATTTGTTCACAGCCATTACACGGAAAATATATTCATTGCCTGGAAGGAGTTTGGTTACTTTGTGGTTAAGAGCTTGCACATCAGATGCCACTAGTGTCCAGGAAAGTCTGCTTGTCTCTCTCTTCTCAATGATGTAATGTGAGATACTAGAACCACCATCATGTAAAGGCGGGGCCCATGCCAAGTAACATTTTTCTGCAGTGACACCGGTAATCTTCAAAGGACCCTCTGGAGGTCCTGGCCTGTCAAGCACTTTTACTGTGATTGGTATAGATTTTGTACCCCCTACATTGCTGAGTTTAAGTGAGTAGTGACCTCCATCAATTCTTACGCAGTCTTTGACAGTCAGAGTTGTTCTCTGAAGTGTAGATTTAATTTCCATTCTTGCAGTTGTTTCTTCAAGCTCTTTTCCATCTTTTGACCATGTAATGTCAGGAATAGGTTTACCATGGATGTCAGCCTCAAGAACAAAGGTTTCTCCAGCATGAACAACAATGACATCTTTGTATTTTGGATCCAGTGAAGCTCTTGGTGCTTCAATTTCATCTCTAGCAGTAATTGGCCCTGTGCTTTCAGATGGTTCACTCAAGCTACCAGCTGCATTTCTTGCAATTACTCTAAATTCATATATTTGGTTTTCAGCAAGACCAGTTACTGTAAATTCTGTTTCTAGTACATTTGTAAAGCTGGCTTTCATCCAACGACCTTCAGGTAGTTCTTTCTTTTCTACAATGTATCCAGTTATTTTGCTACCACCATCGTACTCAGGTTTTTTCCAGTTTATTGTAACATAATTTCTTGTAATAACAATGGGATCTGGGCGGCCAGGTGGATCACATGGATCACGGGCAACATACAGTTCAGATACTTTGCTAACTTTACCAGTCCCAACAATGTTTTCAGCAGAAACTCTGAACTCATATTCAAGACCTTCTTCAAGGCCATCTGTTTTATATTTGGTGTCTGGAATGAGGGCCTTGTTCAACTTTGTCCAAAGAATGCTGTTTTTATCTTTACGCTCAAGATGGTAGCCAAGAACCTTGCTTCCTCCATCATTAACTGGTTCATTCCACTGTACAATCATATGATCCTTGGAAGCTGATGTAACAAATGGCGTTCCTGGTGCCCCGGGTTCCTTATATGGGTATTGTACAACAACTGCTTTAGAATCCAGTGGAGGGCTCTTTCCATATCTGTTTTCAGCACAAATTCTAAACTGATATTCAGAATTTGTTTTAAGATTTGCCACTTTGATTGCTGTTCTTGCAACTGTTGCTGATACCATCTGCCACGTGGTGGTGGTTGTGTCACGTTTCTCTACTATGTAGTTGGTTATCTGGCAGCCTCCAGTATAATCTGGTGTGTCCCATGATAAGACAACAAAGTTTGCGCTAACTTCATCAAAGCGGACAGGTCCTCGTGGAGGGCCTGGCTTTTCAAGTACAATTATGCTCAGGTGCTCTGTAGCTATGCCTGCTGTGTTTGATGCTGTTACTGTATATTTGCCAAAGTCATCCTTATTGCTTTCTTTAATATGTAAGATAGTGGATGTTGGTGTGTCATGAACATTTAACCTGGTTGTCTGTTTAAGTGGCTGCTCATCTTTTGTCCAAGTAATCTTAGGGGTGGGTCGGCCAATAAATGGTACTTCTATCTTAAGATCTTCTCCAGCCTGGACACTGTAAGTATTAAACATCAGCTTGAAACTTGGCTCAATTGTCAAATCTTTAGCTACCACAGGAATTGCAAGTGCTCTGGGATCACTTTTGCCTTTTTCATTGTAGGCTATCACACGGAACTGATATTCTTGATTTGAACTCAAACCGGATACAACTGCCCAGCACACTTTGGTCTCAGTGACAACACTCCATTTTTCTATTCCTTTAGGCTGCATTTCAACTATGTACCCCAAAATTCTGCTACCTCCATCATGTTCAGGTTTCTCCCATGTAAGTGATGCACTTGTGTGAGTCACATCAGTGAGACTGACTTTCCCAGGAGGCAAAGGTGGCTCTGAGGCTTTCACAGCATCTATAGTTTCAGCTGGAATACCAATTCCAAATTCATTTTCAGCCATAACTCTGAAATAATAAGTTGCTCCTTCTGTAAGGTTTTCAACTTTAAAGCTTGTTTTGCCACATTTAGCACTCACATTTGCATATGCCTTTCTGGTTGACTCACGTTTGTCAATCACATAATTCTTTACTTTTGCTCCACCATCATTAGCAGGTAGTTCCCAGGATAGTACTGCATAATTTTTCTTAACATCTTTTACTACTAAATTTTGTGGTGGTCCTGGTGTGTCAAGGACTTTTACTGTAACAAATGCAGACTTAGAGCCACTGCTGTTCTCTAACTTAAGAATGTACTTGCCAGTATCATTTCTATCACAGTTATCGATGGATAGTTGTGTGTAGTTTATGCCTTTTTCAATTTGAACCTTATCTGTAAATTCACCTTCTTCCCGAGACCATGTGATTTCAGGTGTTGGTCGTCCTCTGAATGGTATGTGAATCCTAGCAGATCCACCTGCTCTAACCAATATTCCTTTCCTTAGTTCTGAATCAATATCAAGTTCAGGAGCTTCAAGCTTGTCTTCTGGTTTAACAGTTCCAGGAACAGATGCAGCCTCTCCTACACCAATTTTATTGAGGGCACACACTCGTACTTTATATTCCTGATGTTCAATAAGTTTTCTAATCTCAAATCGAGTGACACACAGCCCAGTCTGTGGAGTAGCTACTGTCCATTCTTCTTCCTCTGCTTTACAGAGCTCCACAATATATCCTTGGATTTCACTACCACCATCATAAATAGGTTTACCCCAAGCAAGTGTAATTGAATTTTTGGTGGTATCTACAACATGAGCATTAGTGGGTGGACCAGGTTTAAATACAGGGTCACAAGCTTTAAAATAAGGAGAAGCTTGGCTCGGTTCACCAATTCCAGCAGCATTTTCAGCAGATACTCTGAATTCATACTCATGGTCTTCTGTTAGTCCAGTGACTCTTAATCGCAAATCTGTAATTCTGCGTTTATTACATTTTGTCCATCTGATACCAGCTCTGTCTCTCTTTTCTACAATGTAACCAATAATTTCACTGCCTCCATCACTATCTGGCCTGCTCCAGCAGACAGTCATGGAATCCTTTGTGATGTTGGTAATTTCCAGTGCCTTTGGTGGACCAGGAACCACAAATGGATTTTTCATAAGTACTGGAACAGACTCCAGAGGCTCACCAACACCATATTTGTTAACTGCCATTATACGGAAAATATACTCATTACCTTCCAAAAGTTTTGTTACTTTCAGCATTGTGGCTACAACATCTGAAGCAACAACAGTCCAAGCAAGGCGGCTAGTTTCTCTCTTCTCAACAATGTAGTGAGAAATGTCACTACCACCGTCATACAGTGGTGGATTCCATGACAATGAACATTTTTCAGAAGTAATTCCAGTAACTTGAACTGGGCCTTCTGGTGGACCTGGTCTGTCCAATACTTTTACATTTACAGGTACTGATTTTGTTCCTGCAATGTTAGAGGCTTGTAAAATGTACTGTCCACCATCAACTCTAATGGCATCTTTTACAATAACTAATGCCTTGAAATCAGTGTTCTTTATCTCACATCTAGCAGTTTCTTCAAGTTCCTTATCTCCTTTGAACCACTTAATGGTAGGTAGTGGCTTTCCATGGACATCAGCCTCAAGTTTGAACATTTCTCCAGCACTTACAACAATTGTATCTTTGTATTTTGGATCCATTGAGATTCTTGGAAGCTCAACTTCATCCTTTGCTGTTATTGGTCCTGTACTATCAGAGGGTTTGCTTATTGCACCTGCAGCATTCTTTGCTATGACTCTAAATTCATATCTTTCGTCTTCAGTAAGCCCTGTTACAGTGAACTGAGTTTCAATGACATTGGTGAAGCTAGCTTTCATCCAGCGGCCATCAGGTAAGTCACGTTTTTCTACAATATAACCAGTAATCTTGCTACCTCCATCATATTCTGGTTTGGTCCACTGTAGAGCAATAGAGCTTCTTTTCACAATTATGGCTTCTGGGCATCCTGGAGGATCACAGGGGTCTCGGGCTACATAGGACTCTGAAACTTTGCTTGCTTTTCCTACACCAACAATATTTTCTGCAGAAACCCTAAATTCGTATTCAATGCTTTCTTCAAGGTTAGTTGTTTTATAATGCGTGTCTTGAATAATGGTCTTGTTTATTTTTGTCCATAAAATGCTGTTTCTTTCCTTTCTCTCAAGATGGTAACCCAAAACTTTACTTCCACCATCATTAATTGGTTCATGCCACTGTACAACCATAGAGTCTTTTGTTACTGTTGTTACAAATGGTGTGCCAGGAGGACCTGGTTCTTTATAGGGGTACTGAGCTACAACTGGTTCAGATTCCAAGGCAAAGCTCTGTCCATATCTGTTTTCAGCAAATATTCTAAACTGATATTCTGAGCCAGTTTTCAGTTTAGTCACCTTTAGGGTAGTTCTTGCAACAGCAGCTGAAACAGTTTCCCATACAGTGGTTGTTGTATCTCTCTTATGAACAATGTAGTTGGTAATTTGGCAGCCACCTGTATACAGTGGAGGATTCCATGATACTGTAATGCTTTCAGCACTAATATCGTCAAACTTTACAGGCCCTCTTGGAGGATCAGGCTTGTCTAGTGTTATAATTTCAACACATGCAGACTTTTGTCCAATAACATTAGCAACTGTGATTCCATACATGCCACTGTCCTCTTTGTGTGTTTCTTTAATGTTCAGTACAGTGAGATTAGGCAAATCATTAACATTAACTCTTGTTGTCTGCTTTAACGGTTGGCCATCTTTTGTCCAAGTAACAGTTGGCTTAGGTCGACCAGAAATTGGTATTTCTACTTGTAGATCTTGACCCACCTGGATACTGTAACTGTGGAATGCAGGTCTTACATCTGGTTCAATAACAAGGTCTTTGGCGACCACTGGAACTGCAAGAGATCGTGGATCGCTCTTGCCCTTTTCATTTACAGCTATTACTCTAAATAGATATTCTTCTCCTTGAGTTAAGTTAGTAATCAGTGCTTCAAGTGCTTTTACACTTGCACATTCTGACCATTTGTCACTGCCCTTAACTTGCATCTCAACAATATATTGTAAGATTTTGCTACCACCATCATGTTCCGGCTTTGACCAGTTTAGCAATACACTGTTTCTTGTGACATCATCCACTGTTATTTTCCCTGGAGGTTGAGGAACTTCAGAAACCTTAATTGGGTCAATGGTTTCTGCAGGAAGGCCAATTCCAAATTCATTCTCAGCAGTGACTCTGAAGTAGTAATTGCTGCCCTCCTGAAGTTGGTCCACTTTCCATGAGGTCTTGTGGCAATTTGTTGCAACAGCTGCATAGGCCTTTCTTGTTGCTTCACGCTTTTCAACAATATAATTTTTAATTTTAGCTCCACCATCCAGTAAAGGAGGTTCCCATGAAAGTGAAACGGAGTCTTTGGTGATCTCCTTAATTTTTAGGTTAACAGGTGGACTTGGGGTGTCCAGAACCCGTACACTGACAAAGGCAGACTTTATTCCACTACTGTTTTCTAAAGTAAGAGTGTATTTTCCAGTATCAAATCGGTTAACATTGTCAAGAACAAGGGAAGTGAAGCTGCTAGTAATGTCAATAATAGCTGCCTCTCTGATCTCACCATCCATTTTACCCCATTTTACTTCAGGGGTTGGACGCCCTCTAATAGGAACAAATAATCTCAAGGAACCACCTGCCCTTACATTTACAATTTTCCTTAAGTCTAGGTCAAGATCAAGGTCTGGAGCTTCCAATTTTTCTTCAACAATAACAGTACCAGGAACATCAGCATGCTCTCCAACTCCAGCTTTATTAACAGCACAGATACGGAATTTATATTCATGTTTTTCTAATAAATTTTCTACTTCCATATTTGTTTTCTTGATTCCAGTTGGTGGGGTACAAATTGTCCAGTCACCAACACTTACATCACATTTTTCAACAATGTATCCCTGGATTTCACTGCCACCATCATAGATTGGTTTGCCCCATGAAAGGAAAACTGAAGATCTTGTCACATCTATTGCTTTGGGATTATTAGGTGGACCTGGCTTGTAAATAGGATCACAAGCCTTATAGTAAGTGGAAGGTAGGCTTGGTTCACTAAGACCAGCAGCATTTTCAGCTGAGACTCTGTACTCATAGTCATGATTTTCTATAAGTCCAGTCACCCTGTATCTCAGTTCACTAACCAAACGTTTGTTGCATCTTGTCCAGCGAATGCCTTCTTTATCTCGTTTTTCAAGAACATAGCCCAGAATTTCACTACCGCCATCTGAGGCTGGTCTTTCCCATACAACAACCATTGAATCTTTGGTAATGGCTGAGACTTCTGGGGCATTTGGTGGAAGAGGCACAACAAATGGGTTCTTTGCAATTACTGGTTCAGATTCAAGAGGTTCACCAACACCATATTTGTTTACAGCCATGATACGGAAGACATATTCATTTCCTTCCAAAAGTTTTGTAACTTTGCAACTAAGGGTTTGCACATTGGAGTCCACTACAGTCCAAACTAAGCGGCTAGTTTCTCTTCTTTCTACAATGTAGTGTGAAATATTACAGCCACCATCCTGTAGTGGGGGTTTCCAAGCCAACACACATTTTTCAGCAGTAACGCCTGTTATATCAACAGGCCCTTCAGGTGGCCCAGGTCTATCAAGAACTTTGACATGAACAGAAGCGGTTTTTTCACCTGCAACATTCTTTGCCAGCAGTACATAATGACCACTGTCAACACGAATGGCTTCTTTTACACTGAGGCTTGTTGCAAAATCTGTGCTTTTTATTTCCAAACGAGCTGTGTTTGCTAATTCGTGATCACCTTTTAGCCAGTGAATGGAAGGTAATGGTTTGCCATAAACATCAGCATCAATCTTGAATGACTCACCAGCATTTACTATAATTGTTTCTTTATATTTTGGATCCATACTTATACGAGGTGGCTCTACTTCATCTTTGACTGTGATTGCCCCTGAGCTTTCAGATGGTTCACTGAAAACACCTGCAGCATTTCTTGCTATGACACGGAACTCATACCTCTGATTTTCCACTAGGCCAGTTACTGCAAACTGAGTCTCAATGACATTTGTAAAGCTTGCTTTCATCCAGCGTCCATCTGGTAACTCCTTCTTTTCAACAACATAGCCTGTGATTTTGCTTCCACCGTCGTATTCTGGTTTCTTCCACTGAAGGGTTACTGAGTTCCTTGTGACAATTATAGGTTCTGGACGACCTGGAGGATCACATGGGTCACGTGCTGTATAACATTCAGATACTTTACTTGCCTTTCCAATACCCACTATATTTTCTGCATAAACTCTGAACTCATATTCAAGTCCCTCTTCAAGGCCAGTTGTCTTAAATTTAGTATCAGGAATAGATGTTTTGTTTAGTTTAACCCAGAGGATGCTATTTCTTTCTTTGCGTTCCAAATGGTACCCAATGATCTTGCTACCTCCATCATTAACTGGTTCATGCCACTGTACCACCATGCTATCTTTTGAGCGAGCTGATACAAAAGGTGTTCCAGGTGGACCAGGAACTTTGAATGGATACTGGGCTACAACAGACTCTGATGTGAGATATGTACTCTTTCCATATCTGTTCTCAGCTGCAATTCTGAACTGATATTCACTTCCAGTCTTTAATCTGCATGCTTTTATTGTTGTTCTGGCAACAGTAGCTGACACAATGTGCCAGACAGTAGTAGAAGTGTCCCGTTTTTCGACAATATAATTGTTGATAGAGCTGCCACCATCATATTTTGGTGGTTCCCAGGAAATGGTGATACTATCTGCTGTTACTTCATCTATCTTTACTGGTCCAGTTGGAGGCCCTGGTTTATCAAGGACAACAATATTAAGAGTTTCAGTAGCTTCACCTGCAGAATTTGTAAGTTTGACTATATATGGTCCAACATCATCTTTGCAGGCTTCTTTTATTGTTAGCAATGTGCTGTTTTCTGAACTTTCTGCATTTACTCTAGTAGTCTGTTTCAGTGGCACATTGTCTTTATGCCATAATACAGCTGGTTTGGGTCGACCAACAAATGGGATGTCAACCTTTAAGTCCTCTCCTGCTAGGACACTGAAAGTGGTGAACAACAATTTGAAAGCTGGAGGAATGACAAGATCTTTTGCAACAATAGGTATGCCCAGTTGTCGAGGATCGCTGATACCTTTTTCATTCTGAGCTGAAACACGGAAGGAATATTCCTCCCCTTGTATCAGTCCAGTTATAGTGGCTTCAGTAACTTTTACTGTAGCACAAGTTGCCCATTTTTCACTGCCTTTGCTTTGCATTTCTACAATATAACCCAGAATTCTGCTACCTCCATCATGTTCAGGTTTTTCCCATGACAAGGATACACTATTTCTTGTCACATCCAACACAGTTATCTTTCCTGGGGGCAATGGTCTTTCTGACACTTTCACCGATTCTGGAGTTTCAGCTGGAAGGCCTATTCCATACTCATTTTCAGCTAGAACTCTGAAATAATAGTTGCAACCTTCCTGCAGGTTGTCTACTTTCCAGCTGGTCTTGTGGCAATTGGCAATAACAGTTGAATAAGCTTTTCTTGTTGACTCACGCTTTTCAACAATATAATTTTTTATTTTTGAACCTCCATCTATGAGAGGAGGCTCCCATGTGAGTGTAACAGAGGATTTTGTGACTTCTTTTATTTTCAAATCTTGTGGTGCTCCGGGTGTATCAAGAACCCTGACATTTACAAATGCTGATTTACTGCCTGAACTATTTTCTATTGTCAGTATATACTTGCCACTGTCAAATCTATTTACATTTCCAACAGTAAGTAGAGTATAAGAGCTTGTTGATTCAATAGTAGCTTTATCTAAAGACTCTCCATGTTCTCTTGTCCATTTCACTTCAGGTGCTGGTCTTCCTTTGATTGGGACAAAGAGTCTTAAAGTACAGCAGGCTCTGATATTGACAACTTTACGTAGTTCTGCATCCAGTTCAATCTCTGGAGGTAGCATTCTTTCTTCAGCCTTTGGTGATCCAGGAACAAGGGCAGGTTCTCCAATGCCTTCAGAGTTCATGGCATATATTCGGATCTTATACTCTTGGTTTTCTTTGAGATCTGTGATGGTAAAGGAAGTAGCCTTCAGTCCTGCTGATGGCGTTACAATTTTCCATTCATCTTCTTCAGGTAGTGCTATCTCAACCATATAACCTGTGATTTCTGAGCCACCATCATAAATTGGTTTATTCCAAGCTATTGTAATTGAGGACTTGCTAGTGTCCAAGACACGAGGATTACCTGGTGGACCAGGCTTAAACACAGTATCACAGGCTTTATAGAATTGACTGGCTGGACTTGGTTCACTAATTCCAGCAGCGTTTTCAGCCATTATTCTGTATTCATACTCATGACTTTCTGTTAGTCCAGATACTTTATAACGTAAGTCCGTAACAACCCGTTTGTTACATTTCACCCAGCGTAGTCCAGCTCTGTCACGGCGTTCTACAATGTAATTGGTTATTGGGCTTCCACCATCAGAATCAGGACGTCCCCAACAGACAATCATAGAATCTTTTGTAATTGCTGTAACTTCCGGTGTTTTGGGTGGATCAGGTGGCACATATGGATTTACTGCAAGAATAGGCTCTGATTCCAGGACCTCGCCAACCCCATATTTGTTAACAGCCATAACACGGAACACATATTCATTGCCTTTTAATAGGTTAGTGACCTTCTGTTTAGTTACTGGAACTTCTGAGGCCACGTTTGTCCATGCTAGTCTGCTAGTTTCTCGTTTTTCAACTATATAGTGGTCAATCTTTGCTCCTCCATCATCCAGAGGTGGTAACCACGACAGTACGCATTTTTCACTTGTAACCTCTGACACAGCCAAAGGCCCTTCAGGTGGACCAGGTCTATCAAGAACTTTAACATTGAAGACATGCTTTGCAAAGCCACCAGGATTAGAAGCAGTAAGCGTATATGCACCGCCATCTCTTCTTGCAGAATCTTTGTTGATCACAACAGTAGAGAAATCTGCCTTTTTTATTTCTAATTTTCCTGTGTCTTCTAGCTCTTTTTCATCTTTTGTCCATGTCAGGGTTGGTGGAGGTCGACCTGCAACATCTGCCTCAAGTCTGAAAACTTCACCTCCTTTCACTACTAAAATGTCCTTGTATTTGGCATCTACCATTATCCTTGGTGCTTCAATGTCATCTCTGCATGTTACTGCATCTGATGGCTCAGATGGCTGGCTAACTGCCCCAGCAGCATTTCTGGCAATTACACGGAATTCATAGGCAGCATCTTCCGTCAGACCACTTACAGTGAAATCTGTCTCTAGTATATTGCTAAAGTTAGCCTTTAGCCAACGACCATTAGGAAGGTCTCTCTTTTCAACAGTGTAACCAGTTATCTTAAAACCTCCATTATATTCTGGTTTAGTCCACTTTAGTGTTACTGCATGTCTTGTAATGTTGAGAGGTATTGGTTTACCAGGAGGATCTATAGGGTCCAGAGCAAACACTGGATCAGACGGTTTGCTTGGTTTACTTTTGCCAGCCATATTTTCTGCTATAACACGGAATTCATATGCAATGCCATCAGTAAGTCCACTTGATTTAAAGAGATTGCCTACCACCAATGCTTTACTTACAGTCTGCCAAAGAATGCTATTTCGTTCTTTTCTTTCAACATGATATCCCAAAATTGGACTTCCACCATCAGTAACAGGCTCATTCCAGCTAATGGTCATTGACTCTTTTGTGACTGCAATCACCTGAGGAGTACCTGGAGGCCCAGGAACCTTAAATGGATAGTTGGCAATTACAGGTTCTGAAGAAATGGCTGGACCTGTTCCATATCTGTTTTGAGCTTTAACACGGAACTGATACTCAACTCCAGTAGTAAGATGAGTAGCTTTAAACATGGTACGTATAACAGTGGTTGCTAACTCAGTCCATGTGGTACTGTCAGTCTGACGCATTTCTACAACATAATTACTTATTGGTACCCCTCCATCATTCTGAGGAGGTTCCCATGAGAAAATTACAAAGTCAGATGAAACTTCATCAAATTTGATGGGTCCCATAGGAGGGCCAGGAATATCATGAACCAGAACAGTAATCACATCACTAACTTCTCCGACAATATTTTTAGCTGACAGGGGATATCGGCCACTATCATCTCTTGTGCATTCGTTGATGGTTAGTATGGTCGCGGTTGCAGTGTTTTCAAAGTTTACCCTGTGTGTCTGTTTAAGCAGCTGGTCTTCTTTTTTCCATGTCACAGTTGGTCTTGGATGACCAAGCACAGGGATCTCAATTTTGATGTTGTCACCAGCTCTGGCAATGACCGATTTCTGGTAGATTTCACGGAGGTCAAATTCAGGAAGCATCATCTGCTCTTTAACAACCACTGGTCTGCTCTCTCTTGGATCACTTCTTCCAGCACTATTAACTGCCATAACCTGGAAAGTATATTCCTCATTTTCAGTTAGATTCTTCACTACGCAGTCTAAAGTTTTCACAGTTGTGATGTGTGTCCATTGAGTGGAACCTTTTTTCTGTGCCTCAATTATATAACCAGTGATCTTGCTGCCACCATCATGTTCTGGCTTTGGCCAAGCAAGGCTAACTGTGCTCTTTGTTATATCCATAATATTGAGGCTCTCAGGTGGTGATGGTGCTTCAGAGGCTCTTACAGGTTCTGTAGTTTCACCTGGTTCACCAATACCGAACTCATTTTCAGCCAGCACTCTGAAGTAATATTCACATCCTTCAACCAAATTAGGAATCCTAAGGGAACATTTCTGGCAGTTGGTGGTGATTGTTGAATATGCCTTTCGTGTTGCTTCACGTTTTTCAACAATATAATTGGTTATACGTGAGCCACCATCTAATAGAGGCATATCCCAGTGCAGGATGATGCTGTCTTTAGTTATTTCCCTAGGCTTAAGATTTATTGGTGGTCCTGGTGTATCCAAGACTTTTACATTTACGAAGCCAGTTTTCTTACCAGCAGCATTTTCAAGGGTCATTATATATTTTCCAGCATCGTATCTATTACACTCTGTTATAATTAGAAGAGTAAAAGAGTCTGTATTTTCAATGTTGGCACGTGTTTTAAGTGGGATATCATCTTTCGTCCATGTAACTTCAGGAGTTGGGCGACCTTTAATTGGCACAAATATCCGAATACTCAGCCCAGCTCTAACAACAAGTGTTCTTCTCAGCTCAGCATCTAATTCAAAATCAGGAATCATTTCCCGATCTTTGATTTCAACACTTGGAATCTGTGCTGGTTCACCAGCACCCATGGCATTGATAGCAATGATTCTAAAATTGTATTTGGCTCCTGGCTGGAGATTAGCAACAACAAATTCAGTGATTCTTAAAGCAGTTCCTGTTGTGTCTTTTACCCATTCTTCTTCCCCTTCCTTTTGATGCTCTACTATGTAGCCAATAATGTCAAGTCCACCATCATAATGAGGCTTGCCCCATGTTAAAGAAGCACTGGTCTTTGTAGTATCAATCACTCGTGGGTTTGAAGGTGGACCTGGTGGATCTGCAGTAGTGAAAAAAAGACAAAATTCCCACATTATATTAGGCCTGAGTTTTTATAGGCAACCAAAATATTAATGTTGTATGGTGAACTCTGCAGTAAAGACATGATACTAACATGCAGCGTCTTTAATTAGTACTGAGTTTGAAGCATCACTTGGTGGTCCAACCCCTGCTCTATTTTCTGCACTGACGCGGAATTCATATTCATTTCCTTCTAGGAGTCCAGTCACTTTGCATCTAAGGTCTGAAACCGGTTTTTTCGTTACTCTGACCCATCTCAAACCTTTCTTTTCTTTCCTTTCCACATAGTAGCCTGTGATCTCACTACCACCATCATCAATTGGCCTTTTCCAGGTAACAGTTGCACTATTTTTAGTCACATTTGTTACTTCTGGTTTTCCAGGAGGACCTGGGGGACCTAATAGGAAAAAAATACAGAGTTTTTGAAACATATATGAGCCTTTAAATACTCTAATGAACACTTGGTTAAAGTGTTAACCTTTTCTACTTACCAAATCTATCCACCATTTTAACTGGTTCTGACTGTACTGGTTCACCCTTGCCATACTGGTTCACAGCTGAGACACGGAAGATGTATTCATTTCCTTGAATGAGCTTGCTAACAACATGCCTGCAAGTTTCAATATTTTCAGCAATTAAAGTCCATAGGAGTCGGCTAGTTTCTCTCTTTTCTAGTACATAAGATTTGATGGGTGATCCACCATCTTCTGCAGGAGGAGACCATGTAAGAGTAGCTTTTTCAGCTGAGACGTTGCTGACCTCAATAGGCCCAGGAGGTCCAGGTACATCTAAAACTTTCACATGCACATGCTCCTGTTTAGTTCCAAAAGGATTGCTTGCAGTGATTGTGTATTCACCGGAATCTTTCCTGGCTGCATATTTGACATTAAGTGTGGAGGAAGTTGGAGTTGTTTCAATGTGTACAATATCTGAAGGCTTAAAGTCTTTTCCTGCTTTGGACCATGCTGAAGTTGGAAGTGGTTTGCCATGGATGCTAATAGCAGACATTGTAATGGTATCTCCTGCTTTAACGATCAAGCCTTCTTTCAATGTAGGATCAATAACAATAGTTGGTGCCTCTGTAAAAGAAAAGCACATGTTTGTCAGAAAAGAGAGCAAGAGAGTGTGTTTTAAACAATAATTTCACAAATCAACCACCTCCCCTATATTTTTGATACAGTCTACGCACCATACTCATCCTTGCATATTATGGTTCCTGTAGGTTCTGATGGTGGACTGATAGCACCAGCAGTGTTCTTTGCTCTAATTCTGAACTCATACTTCCCACCTTCAACAAGGTCAGTTACAGTAAATGCACAGTCTGGAACATTCACATGATTAGCTTTTGTCCAAGATTTTGAAGGCAAGTCACGTTTTTCAACTATGTAGCCAATTAACTTATGTCCACCATCATATTTCGGTTCTGTCCAAATGAGAGTTACTGAGTTCCTAGTTATATTGATAACTTCAGGTTTCCCAGGAGGATCTTTAAAAAAATTAAAATAAAACAATAGTAAAACAAATGCCAATATTTTTCAACCCACAGAATTTTCTCTTTTTTCTTCTGATGACTTACCAATGGGATCAAGTGCCACGATTGGTTCAGATGGCAGGCTTGGTTTACCAACTCCTGCCAGGTTGATTGCCATCACTCTGAATTCATATTCCAGACCTTCAGTTAACCCTGTTACTCTGAAGTCTTTCATCCTTAATGGAGTCTTGTTAGCTCTCTTCCACAGAAGGCTATTTCTTTCTTTAAATTCAAGGTGATAACCTGCAAAGATGAATAGTAAAATAGCAGTTGACATTATAAAAATTTTCATTTGCACAGTTAACTGCCCAGCATACTACTGCTGTATCTGTATGAGACTAAGGAATAGATATGAATGTAAATTACAGATATATGCAGTTACATGATTTTGTGAATACAAATACTAATGTATGCTTGCAAATATTAATTTATATAGTGCACCTATTGTCCCTTCCTTACAAGATTTGGCCATATGTGCATGAAACAGCTAAAATGTCACAATTCCTCTTTTTTCCTAACTTTGAATTTTAAATTTTTTATTATTATTTTAAAAACAGAATATATATTAATTATTAATAATATATATTAATTATTAATAATAATTAATGAAAAAGAAGTATAATTTTAAAGATACTTAAATAAAGGATACATTAAAACAAAAAATAATAGTTTTATTATACTTTTCATTAAGAAGAAAGAAGAGCTAGAGGGAAAAATGGTGAGAAGGTTTTAAGGCAAATACCTGTGATTGGTGAGCCACCAGTTTTCTTTGGGTCAGTCCAAGTTAGAGATGCAGAATCATGCCTAACATCAACAATTTTGGGCGGTGGAGGAGCATCTGGCACATCTAGAAAATATGTTAAAAATAAATTCGCATTAAAAGGAAATACCAAGATTACAACATTTTTAATGAAAAAGATTATTATTTATGATTACCAAATGGATGTCTTGCGACCACAGGGTCAGATTTAAGGCCTTCTCCTACTCCATATTTATTTTCAGCACTGATCCTGAAAGTATATTCATTTCCCTCATGAAGTCTTGAAACTCTAAATGTAGTTTTCTGGACAGCAGAAGCACATGTCACCCATTTATTGTTTATATTATCTCTCTTTTCTATGATATAATTTGTGATTTCTGAACCACCATCGTCTTTTGGAGGTCCCCATTTTAAGGTTATAGCATCAGCTGTGACTTCTTCAAATTTCACAGGTCCTGTTGGGATGCCAGGTTTGCCAACAACTTTTATGGAAATAGTGCCTTCCTTACTGCCAGCACTGTTCTTCAGAGTGATTGTGTATTTTCCAGCATCATCTTTCTGGCAGTCACGTACCAAAAGAGTGGTGTTAACTGCTGTAGACTCAAAGGCAACTCTTCCAGTCTCAGTGAGTACTTGGTCTTCACCTTTTTTCCATGTGACAGTTGGGGCAGGTTTTCCTTTAATTGGGATTTTAAGACGGAAACTACTACCTTCTTTGGCTAAGTAGCACAAATCAGGTAGAGCCCTTAAATCAAGATCAGGTGCCACTGCAAAATAAAAAGGTATCAATTATTCATTTGAGCATAAAAACCTTTGTTTTAAAATATTAATTCAGTTCTAAACTAAACTGATATGTATCCTTGCATAATGGACACTATGTATAAAGCAACATATAATTTGGATAAATGAAAGAGAGTATTAATGAGTTTGGAGAAATACTTACCAACATCATCTCTTGCCACAACTGTAATCTCACTTGGAGTTCCATATCCAGCATCATTCTGTGCTCTTACTCTGAAAGTATACTCCTTCCCTTCCGTCAAATCTTTAGTTGAAAACTGGAGGTTCTTTGACCTCATAACTTCTTGCCATGAATCATCATCAGTCATAATCTCAACAGTATATGCAATGATACGGCTTCCACCATCACTGATAGGCTTTTTCCAGGCTAGATTGCAGGATGACTTTGTTACAGCCAAAGCTTTTAGGTCAACAACTGGGCCGGGTGTTTCTAGAAGGAATAAAAATATTGGTAAGTCGCAATTACAAATTAAAAACAAGGTCATTTTAAAAGTAAAGTAGGAAAACAATATTCAGTTTTCTCACCAGAAGCTTTAATAGCATCCCGAGTTTCACAGGGGTCACCAATGCCGTATTCATTTTCAGCGAGCACCCTGAAAAAGTATGATTTCCCTTCCTCTAAATTAGTTATCCTGAAACTTGTCTTTGGGCATTCAGTTGAAACTGTGGACCATGATTTTCTCTCCGCATCCCGTTTTTCAACAATATAGTTTGTGACTGGACTGCCACCATCAATTAGAGGAGGCTCCCAGGAAATAAAGGCAGAATCCTTGGATGCTTCTTTTACAATCAGATTAATAGGAGGTCCAGGAGTATCTATATGAATGCAAAATAAATATTTGATTTAATCATGAAAATACAGAAAATATTAACTGGTATTACATTAATTTTAAAAATAACTAATACTTAAGATTAGTAATAATTCTGGCACTTACCAAGTACTTTCACAACCATGGTGTATGATTTTTTACCACTGCTGTTCTCCAGCGTCAAGACATATTTTCCAGCATCATATTTGTTTACATTTTCACAGCGTAAGAAAGTGTCAAAATCAGTTGACTTGATATCTAGCCCTTTCCTGTCTCTTATGTTGGCATTCACTTTAGACCAACTAATCTTTGGAGGTGGACGTCCTCTTACTGGCACATAAATCCTCATTGTGACTCCAGCACGTAATACAAGTACTTTCCTCAGTTCTGCATCGAGATCTCCCTCAGGTGGAACTGTATTGGTAATAAAATATGTATACATTAGAAATTCAGTATTTGAATGTAGCATTAAAATTGCTGTAAGCGAAAGTCCCAGTTTACTGGCATTGTACTGGATAGGAAGGCTTGTGCCTGTGTCTCAGCTGGTGTTATTTAAACTGTGGTTTTGACCTAGTTTCAAGAAAATTGATAGGTTGAACTTCTTCCACAGTGCTTCCTCCTCCTCTCATCAACTACATCTCTTTTCCCCCCACACCCATCATATGAATGAGTCCCTCTTCCTCCTTATCTTAAAAGGAATTTGTAACTTATCTGCCTGTCCTGTACTTTTTTATCGTGCACAAGTGTAACTATTACTGAGTGGTGCTACACTTTTGCTCCAGTTAGTTGCGTATGATGAAGTAACCTGAATGTCAACTGGGGACAAGAGCCCCATACAATTAAACCAGGCAGGATGCCCCAGAAAATCACAAGGGCTTAGTATAGGCAGCTGGGCTTGAAAGGTAGAAGAGAGACTGAAGGCCTGAGGAAGAGGAGAGAGAGATCTGGATAGTCTGAATGAGGGCTGGGAGGAAAAGGGAAAAATCTTGAACACCCAAGAAGGTGGGAGAATTACTGCTGAGGAGACAGGAAGAGCAGGCACTATCCGCCCTAAAAATGACCCCAATCTCATTCCTCTTCAGTTGCCAGTTCTCCCACACTCTGTAAAACAAGCTCTCTCAGGCTCCCAGGTACCAGACCCTCCTGTGTTCTCCTGCTACAAGCTGTGACAAGACCCTCCTTTAAGCTTCTAAATCTACCTCATAAATCTTCACTGAAAGCAGCGAGTTCATTTGTTTTCCAGAATACTTACTTAAAATGTCTTTGGCAAGGTGTTTGTCAGGTACATCACTTGGGTCACTGTATCCAATCTTATTGACAGCATAAATACGGAACTGATATTCTGTATTTTCTGACAGTCCAGTTACCACATAATGGGTATCCTGTAGGTTTTTTGGCAGATTGCATCTGACCCAGTTATCTGTGTCAGCTCTTTTTACTTCAACTAGATAACCAATAATGGGGCTTCCGCCATCATATGCTGGTTTGCTCCAAGACAGGCTTATAGAATTACGGGTTGTGTCAACCACTTTTGGGAAGGCTGGAGGGCCAGGCGGATCTGAGAATGAAAACAATAGGAAGTTACATAGAATATATTAAATAATGATACTGAGCAAAAGCATGTGGACATTTCAGAAGAAAATCAAAATAAATGCTTTTAACTTACACTGAGGATCATGAGCATATGCTGCCTTAGATGGTCCACTAGGTTTGCCTGGTCCAGCCTTATTCAGTGCTGTCACTCTGTACTCATATTCCATTCCTTCTTGGAGTCCAGTGGCCTTTACGGTTCTTTCTATGACAGGCTTCCTGTTTACCTTTGTCCAGTTAACAGTCTTAGTTTCACGTTTTTCAAGTATATATCCAGTCACAGGGGACCCACCATCATCAGCTGGTGGCTTCCAGCTAACAGTCATAAAATCCTTTGTTATATTACTAATTACAGGTGGATCACAAGGCCCTGGTACATCTATAAAGATTTATTGAAAATTATTTTCATATTCTTAAATGTGCATAAAAACAATCACAAAACCATGCTGAACAACAAGCTTACCGTATGGATTTTTAGCAACTGTTGGTTCAGTGAAGATGGGATCTCCCACACCGTATTTGTTTTCAGCACAAATGCGGAACTGATATTCATGTCCTTCTATCAGTTTTTCTACACTGCAACTCGTAATTGGTACATTGGCAGTGACTTGGGCCCAATTTGGTCTGCTTGTTTCACGTTTGTCAACAATATAGTTAGTAATTTCTGAACCTCCATCTTCAAGAGGAGGCTCCCAAGAAAGCATTGCACGATCTGCACACATATTGGTGATTTTAACTGAGGCTGGAGGACCAGGCTTATCTGAAAAAAAATATGATTAATAGTTATATCTCTAGCTTTTGCTATATTATCCAAGTTACAAATATGGACTAATAAATTATCTTTAACCTACCAAGTACTTTAAGCTTAATGGTTGCTGATCTGGAACCACTTGCATTTTCAGCAGTAATAGTATAGTCTCCTGTCTGCTTCCTGTTAACGCTGAACAACTCCACAGTGGACAGGTTTCTCTTAGTGGTGATCTTAATGCCTTCAGCTGGTTTTAAAACATCTCCTTCTTTCTTCCACGTAATTGTTGGCATAGGTTTGCCATACACATTAGCTTCAAGATAAACATTAGTTCCAGCTTTTACTGTAAGCAGTGATTTCATAGATACATCTAGCTCTATTCTGGGAGGAACTGAAAAGAAACAAAAAGAAGAGAGCTAACCAACCTAAAAGAATTAAACATATTATATAAATACCAGGTACAAAAGCATGATTTAATGTTATCAGAGTTTGCAAATACTTCTCAAGTATACAATCTTACCATTTTCTGCCTGAACGGTCACTGGGTCAGAAGGTTCAGAAGGCCAGCTAATGTTAATTGCTGTCTTGGCAATTGCTCTAAATTGATATTGAGCATTTTCTTCCAAACCAGTAGCAGTGTATTCTTCTTGAGGAATTTGATGCGGAGTAGAATTGCATCGTACCCACTTATCACCAGGCAGTTTGCAAGCTTCAACAAAGTAGCCAATAATTTTGCTTCCACCATCATGCTTTGGTCTTGTCCATATAAGTGACACAGTACTCTTAGTGACATCAATAACTTCAGGTTTACCAGGAGGATCTAAAAACAAACAAGACCATCATAAGTTTGCCTTCATCAAAACATTTGTACATTCTAGAAAAATCTTTTACAGTGGTGGATGGTACTCTTAGCGCATCTCTCTAAAAAACCCACAAAAATGCTAGATCGCACAATATATAGATACAGTGTATTCATTACATATAAAACATCTAAAGAAATAGGAAAAGTGACAATTATAAAGTTACAAATATTAAGTATTAAGTAAATGTATTACTACTAGAAGTAAGTAAAAGTAAATAACATAAATTGACCAAAAATATTAATGACATGTTACAAATCATTTAAATGTTTTGCTTACCAACTGGGGCTCTTGCTGTAACAAAATCAGTTGGCTTGCTAGGTTTGCTTGCTCCAGCTTTGTTCAGGGCATAAATTCTGAAAATATACTCGAGACCTTCAATTAGACCTGCACAAGGATACTCTGTAGAACGCACAAGTGTATCGTTAGCCTTCACCCACAGCAGACTATTTCTTTCTTTACGCTCTATGAGGTAACCAGTAATTGGACTGCCTCCATCACTGTCTGGTTTGTCCCAAGCCACAAAAATACAGTCCTTGTTGACCTTAGTAACACGCGCATTTTTTGGTTCACTTGGAACATCTGTGGAAAAACAAAACAGATAACATTATCTGTTCTTCTACTGTTAGAAGAATTAAAATCAGAGAAATGCCATAATTTAAAACTGACATACCAAATGGGAACCTTGCAACCATCTTGTCAGATGTGAGTGGCTCAGAAATGCCAAAACGATTTTCAGCACGAACACGGAACATATACTCTTGTCCAGGGGTCAGTTTTCCAACTCTGCAGCTTGTCTTTGTAACAGAAGCTACAGCTGTTATCCAGTCTCCCCGGCTTACATCACACTTTTCAACCACATAGTTTGTAATGTTACTGCCACCATCTTCGAGAGGCATATGCCATGCAAGTGTGCAAGCATCAGCATCTATATCAGAAATGTCAAATGGAGGCTGTGGTGGACCTGGGGCATCTGCAAAAAGATGTAGGGAGAAAAATTTAAGAAAATAGTAGAGCGCGAACTATCTTAAATCTAGCTGTGTAGAAAGTTATGGTTGAAAATGAAAGTTACCCATGACTACCACTCTGATTCTCTGAGTGGCAATACCCGAGCTGTTTTCTGCTGCAAGAGTGTAGTAATCACTGTCTTTCCTAGTCACATCCTTAATTATGAGAACAGAAGAGTTTTCTGCTTTATGCACAGCCAGACGACTGGATGTAAATACATCTTGTTCTCCTTTCATCCATTTACAGATTGGCTGAGGTTTCCCATAGACATATGCTTCAATTCTGAGTTTCTGCCCAGCTTTAATATTAACATGATCTGGCATCAGGATCTTAGGTGGCACTAAAAAGGACAAACGAACAAGCACAAATATTTGTAACTCCTGTGAGAAATTATTTTATTTGTCATGCAAGTGTCCTCTGCATCTCTGCTGGAGCCCTGAGGATTTTATAGGTAGTATCCTTAGTCTCAATTCAGTGGGGATGTTTTAATAGTTTGAACCGCAGGTTTGAATTATGTAAACACCCTTGAAACCAGATGGTCCACAGCTGTCAGTGTAACTCTGACTTCTATCTTTATGTTCTGATTTAGATTGTAAGTGAATGTTTCTGTGTTCAGATTGTCTTCTCATCTATTTGAACAGTGCCTAAGATACTAGCAGCACTTAAAAAACATTATCATCCTTTTAGCCAAGGGTAACTGGATGGCACTTAATCATCAAGAAGGGTTACTGTGAAGTGACATGACACACACTCTCTGCCAGGGGGTTGAGGACACTGCTTTTCTGATGTCATCTTCAAACCACAGAAATGTAGAGCTGGAATGGACTCATGAGAACACTTAGTCTACCCCTCCACGCTGAGGCAGGACCAAGTATTCCTAGTCCACCCCAACAGATGTTTGTGTAACTTGTTTTTAAAAACAGGTTAGACTTCCTGGGATGCAGGAGACTGGTGACTTAAAGTGTGATCTACAGAAGTGCAGAAGAGATAATTTAAAAACTGACTTCCTAGGACTCCATCAACCAAAAACCTTGTTCATTTCATTATTAAAATAGATTTTAAAGAGGACATATAGTAATAATTAGATACTTACTGAGTTGTTCTTTAATTTCAAATATTCCTTCAGTTTCTCTTGGCAAACTTACTCCTACAGCATTTCTAGCTGCCACTCTAAATTGGTATTTCTTTCCTTCTTTCAGGCCAACTACAACAATGTTCAGATCTTTGACAACGGAATATTGTGTCCAGCGATCCTCAGGTTGTTCTTGTTCTCTGTAGCTAATAATATATCCATCAATTTTAGAGCCTCCATCACGCAGTGGTGGCAACCAGCCTAAAGTTGCACTGTTCTTTGTAATTTCAGTAACTTCAAGTTTTCTTGGTGGATCAGGTTCACCTTAAGAAAAAACAAAGCAGATGTATTAAAAGATAACCACATTAACTGGGCATACTTTGGTAGAATTACTAAGAATTCTGACTGGTTTCTACATTAATTCAAAAAGGATTTTATTTAACAGAGAAATTAATTTGATTTGAAAAACATGTCACATTAGAAACTACCAGAGTGATTAAATTGAGAGAGAGTTACGATAAATATTCAGGGTTTTTAATTTTTTATTAAGCAAACATATCTGCATAGGAATATTTATTCCACTGTCACTGAGTGGTTAGCAGCCATACAGTATTTAGACACGTCCACATTCATGAAAAATAAGAAGCTTACTGGAGATTAAAGCAAATAAAGATGGAGGAATAAAAGATGGACATTAAGAAATACTTACTCAGTGGATCTGATGCCAAGATTGGTTTTGGTGCTTCTGTTGGAACACCTGGACCATATTCATTGACAGCAGTTACTCTAAAGAAGTATTCATTTCCAGGTACAAGATTAGCTACTTTGAAACTAGTTTTCTTTACATCTGCAATGACTGTTGACCAGGTCTTTCTGTCAGCCTCACGTTTCTCCAGGATGTAGTGAGTCACTGGACTACCACCATCATTCTCAGGAGGTACCCATGAAAGCTGACATGACATTTTTGTGACATCTGACACACTGAACTCGGCCACAGGTCCAGGAGTATCTATAAAGAAACATTAATTCATATATCAGTCCATTTACAACGAAAGTTTGGTAATGACTTCCTATACATGGGGAATTGATATTAGCCATGTACAGGGATACTCAAATGATATTGTGATAAGAGTCATAAAAATCCCTGTAATAAATAAAGAATTATAAAATTGATGTGTTTACAAATTGTTTATGGTGACTTACCAAGGACTCTGACATTCACAAATACGGCCTTTTCTCCAGCTGGGTTAACAACTGTCAAAGAATATTTTCCTGAATCATCACGTGTAGAATTGGGGATGACAAGGAAGGCCATAGTGTCAACCAGATCAACCTGTCCTTTTCTGACCACATTATCAATGCCCACTCTCCTCCAGGTGACTTTAGGTGCTGGTCGCCCTCTAACAATGCCAAAAAGTCTAATGGGACATCCTGCTCTGACTGTGACTAATTTTCTTAGGCTTGCATCCAAATCAATCTCAGGAGGTTCTGAAACAAACATTAAAGAAAAACAACAAAAAAAGTTCAGAATGTGAAATAAAATCTAAATATAGCAAATAAATAATGCATAAATTCATAGATAAGAGAGAAAAAAATCACCAAGTATTTCTTTAGGAGACACAGCTTCCTTCAATTCAGCTGGTCGGCCAATGCCAACCTGGTTTTGGGCACAAACTCGGAACTCATATAGTTGTTTCTCATCTAGGCTGGTAACTGTAAATTCTGTATGAATAACTTGTGTAGCAACACTACATCGTTTCCATCCTACATCAGGAGCTGCACTTTCACCTTTTGGTCTCATTTCCACAACATATCCAATAATTGGTGCACCACCATCATAGACTGGTTTTCCCCAGCCAAGAGTGATGGAACTCTTTGTGCTGTCAACCACCTTCAGATTAGTTGGAGGACCAGGAGGTTCTGAAAGACACGATAAAAGGCAGGAATAATAATACATCTGAGCCCCCAAGCAACCTGTTAATTTAATGTTTTATTTTAATAACAGTAAAATATATCACTACAGTACCTATTGGGTCTTTTGCCACTACCGGTCTCGATGGCAAGCTTGGTTCTCCAAGACCAACTTCATTTTCAGCCTTGACACGGAATTGGTATTCATGTCCTGGAATGAGATCTGTAACCTTCTTGCGTCTCTCTGGGATTGCACTCTTAGTAACAGGAACCCATCTTAATGCTCGTTTCTCTTTCTTCTCTAATATATATCCTGTAATTGATTTACCACCATCATATTCTGGTGGGTTCCAGACTACAGTCATCTCATTTTTACTGACTTTAGTGACTTCGGGGGGATCAGGAGGGCCAGGTCTGTCATACTTTGTTTTTGCAATAATTGGTTTCGTTTCTGTTGGAGGGCCAGTGCCAATCTTATTCTCTGCACGAACCCTGAAGATATACTCATTGCCTTCTATGAGGCGTGTCACATTTGCATGCATTGTTAGAACAGCAGCAGAGTATGTAGACCAAACCATACGCTTGCTCTCACATTTTTCTAAGATGTAATTTTGTATTTCACAACCACCATCATCTTCAGGTGGGTCCCAGTTGACAGTACACCTATCACTTGAAATGTCAGAGATCTTCAAATTTCTTACAGGACCAGGTTTATCCAAAACATTAACGGTAGCATAAGCTACAAAACTACCAGCTGCATTAGTTGCAGTAATCACATATTTACCACCATCACTACGCTTAGATTTTGTGAGAACAAATTTAGATGAATTAGAAGTTGTTTCAATTGTGACTCTTGGAGATTTGGTTAAATCTGTGGCATCTCTGTCCTTTGTCCATACCACTTCTGGTTGGGGCTTGCCTTTAAGTCCTGCCTCAAGTCTAATAGAGTCACCTGCTTTTACAGTTAGCACACCACTTAACTTCAGATCAAGGACTGGTTTCTGCAGTTCTTCCTTCACAACAACTTCACTGGTATTCACCCAGTCACTTTCACCTCCCTCATTCTTGGTCTGAACTCTGAATTGATATATTTTATTTTCAATGCATTTATCAACCATGTAGTGTGTTTCCTTAATACTGCCCTTGTGCACCCTTTCCCATTCATCTGAATCCTTCAGTTTTCTTTCAACGTGGTAAGATAAATTGGGGCTTCCACCATCATAATCTGGTCTTCTCCATTTCAGATACACAAATGTCTTCCCTGTTTCTGCAATGTGAAGGTTTTCTGGTGGACCAGGCCTATCAACAGGATTAATGGCAAGGACAGGAGTCTTGGTCTCAATGACAGGGCCTGGTCCTATTTTGTTCTCTGCACAAACTCTGAAGAAGTATTCATGGTTTTCCATGAGATTTGCCTTTACTAATCGTTTGGTAACATCAGAAGCGACAATTGACCATCCTTTCTGGTTTGGCTGACGATACTCTACTATGTAATTTGTAATTTCTGACCCGCCGTTATCTATTGGGTTTTCCCAAGTGACCATACAAGAATCTTTTGTAACATAGCTTATCTTCAAGTTCTGGCATGGTCCGGGTCTGTCAAGTACATTAACAAGTGCAAATGCTTGAGCATGTCCACTGCTGTTCTTTGCTGAAATGATGTATTTGCCATGATCGTCTCTTGTGGCTTCTTTTACCTGCAGTTCAATACGAGGGAATTCATGAACCATCTCAACACGCTTGTCTTGGACTAATACTTTGCCATCCTTAGACCATGTTATGTCAGGGTCTGGTCTTCCCTTTACTCTACCAGTAATATGGATTGTTTGGCCTACTCTGACAGTGATTAAGTCACGACAGGTCACATCTAGATCAATTTCTGGAGGAGAAAGAATATCCTTTACAAGAACAGTTTCTGGCAGTTCTCTGGGCTCTCCTTCTCCAACGATGTTAGCAGCTTTTATACGGAATCTATATTCATTTCCTTCAATTAGCCCAGGTACCCTGAAGGCACACTGTGGAATGAGTTCATCTTTATTAATCCTATTCCACTGAGTAGTTCCAGTTTTCTGACATTCCACAACATATCCCAAAATAGGGCTGCCACCATCTTTGAGAGGCTTTGTCCACACCAGATCAGCTGTTTCTCGGGTCTTGTCTTTTAGTTTTGGATTAATGGGAGGTCCAGGTGGTCTGATAGGGCGTGAAACTTTTATTGGGTCAGAAACCGGGGATGGTGGGCTTATGCCTACCATGTTTTCTGCAAAAACTCGGAATTCATATGTGTTGCCCTCAAAGAGACCAGTGGCTCTGAACTTCATTTGAAGCACTGGTGTCTTGTTGACACGTACCCATTTCCCAGATATTTCCCTACGTTCCAGAATGTATCCAGTTATTGGACTTCCACCATCAGATTTTGGTAGGGTCCAAGACACTGTTGCAGCATTTTCTGTAATATCTGAAACCACTGGTTTACCAGGTGGGGATGGTGGATCAAACATATGTTTAGCAACTGTTGGCGTTGAATCGAGGGGTGCACCAATGCCTATCTTATTCTCTGCACGGACACGGAAAATATATTCACAACCTTTCTGTAGACGTGGAACCTTAAGTTTTGTTTGACTGATTCCTGAACAGACCACTCCCCAAGATGCTTTCTTAGATTCTTGCTTCTCAACAATGTAGTTCAGCACAGGGCTTCCACCATCATCTTTAGGAGGACGCCAGGAAATAATCATGTGTTCTGGTGTGACTTCAAGAATATTAATAGGACCAGTGGGTGGACCAGGAACATCCAAAACAGTAAGATGAAGACCAACAGTTTTGCTGCCAGCTGCATTAGACACTGTGAGAAAATATTCTCCAGTATCTTTTCTTACACAGTCTTTAATGGTAAGTACTGTTGAATAACTGTCAGTATCAATTTTGTAGTTGCCTTCTGTTTTAATTTCATTTCCATCAGTTACCCATTTTGCAGTGGGCACAGGTACACCTCTCATGATTGCAGGAAGTCTGACTGTGCTACCAGCTTTAACAATAAGACCTTCAATTAACTTCACATCTAGTTCCACATATGGAGGTACTGGAATTAGAAAAAATATAGAAATTACAATATGATTTTTTTCATGGGGAACACTAAAAGTAAGAAATGAAAAAAAATCATACAAATTAAAAAGGTACCTAGTTTTTCTTGACACTCTATTGGTATAGTTGTATCTGGAAGACTAAGACCCACGATATTCTGTGCTTTCACACGGAATTTGTAAGTCTTTCCTTGCTGTAGACCAGTAACAACACACTCTAGCATGGGTACAGTCTTGAACTTAATCCATTCCTCTGCATCTTCTTCTTGATACTCCACCAAATATCCATTGATTTCAGCACCACCATCACGATCTGGCCTATTCCAAACAAGGGAAACTTCTGTTTTGTCAACATCTACATGGTGCAGATTCTTTGGTGGCCCTGGAGGATCTTTTAAAAGCAAAAAACAAGAAGTTTAATAGGGTGAACAACCTACTCCCCACCAACACACATACTCTATATTGTATTTGTACTAACAAGATCAGTTAATCAAAATTCAAAAAAGATTCAAAACAAAACAAAATTCATCAATGAAAAATACTTACGCAGTGGGTCCATAGCCTTGATTGGTTTGAGACAGTCAACATATGGACCTCGCCCATACTGATTCTCAGCAGCAACACGGAAGAGATACTGAGTGCCTTCCATAAGATGTTTAGCCAGATGGCTCTGTTTCTTGGAGGATGATGAGATGGGTACCCACTGGGGAGCAGCTACATCTTTCTTTTCCACCACATAGTTGGTAATGACAGAACCACCATTGTCCTCTGGTTCCTTCCAAGTGAGATAGCAAGAATCTTTTCTAACTTCACTTACTTGCAGATTTCTAGGTGGGCCAGGTTTATCTATTTTTTTAAAAAGTACAGAATATTTATTTAATAAACAAAACAAATTTTACAAAATTTAGCACGTTTCAATAGAAAGAAGTTTTTACTAAAAGTACTGCTTGTCATTTACAGTCCTTTTCTCATACAGCTCTTATATTATGTTGCTTTATTACTGATTATTTCTGCACTGAAATTATTCATTTATTCTCTGCATATCCAGTTTCTTTGATTATCAATAAAATAAAAAGCATGCAGTATAAACAAAGACCAAAAATAATTACCTAGTACAATGACTTTTACTGAAACTGTCTTTGAACCAACTGGATTCTCAACAGTCAAAGAGTAGATTCCACCATCTTCATGGACAGTGTTACGAATTTCCAGCTTACTGCCAACTCCTGTCACCTCAATATCTGCTTTGGGTGAAACCTCTTGTCCTTCTTTCTTCCATGACACTTTTGGGAATGGAATTCCTTTAATTACAGCACTAAGTCTTAGTGTATTTCCAGCTTTTACATGTTGCTCCCGTGCCATATTAGCATCAAGTATCAGCTCTGGAGGTTCTGGGAGAAAGATTCCAGTTTTAGTAAATAAGCACATTTTGACAATATCTTTTATTCATAAACTTTTCTGAGTTTATTTCACTTACCAAGCCTGTCCTTTACTTCTATTGGATCAGGAACATAAGCTGGTTCTGATTTACCTGCTGCATTGACTGCCATGACTCTGAACTTATAGGTCAAACCCTCAGTAAGACCAGTGACCTTGTATTTTGTTTCAGGGCAGGAGTCTGCTGTAAGATTGGCCTTCTTCCAATCTTCATCTCCAACTTTCTGATACTCAACAAGATAGCCAATGATCTTGCCTTTGCCATCATGACGTGGTGGTTGCCAAGACAAATCAACTGAGTTTTTAGTTTTATCCACTGCTTCAGGGTTAATAGGTGGACTTGGTTTGACTATTAAAAAAATTCAGAAACCATTAAAACCTATCTGAACAAGATTTTCAGGAACACACAGAATATGAATGGATTTTGTTTAATACTTTACCAATTGGATCTTTAGCGAAGACTGGCTTTGATGGTGGGCTAGGATCACCAACACCAATTTCATTTGCTGCTGATACACGGAATTCATATTCACAGCCTTCAAGAAGATCAGGTACCCTGAACTGAGTTTCTGGGAAAATTGGATCTTTGGTGACTCTGGCCCATCGATTAGACATTGTTTCCTTCTTTTCCAAAATATAAGTAGTTATTGGCTTGCCTCCATCATGTGGTCTGTTCCAAATTACTAAGGCAGAATTTTTGGTAACATCTTTAATGATGGGTTGCTCTGGCGCAGCAGGAACACCTGAAGAAATAATATTTTTAAATGAATTTATAGTATAACAAGCATTCTGATGGTTAAATTATTAAAATAAAGTAGCAAATAAATAACATACTGAAATGATCCTTGGCCTTCATTTCATCAGATACTAGAGGATCACTTATGCCATAAAGATTTTCAGCATAAATTCGTACAACATACTCTTTTCCCTCAAGTAGTTTAGGAATTTTGCACGTTGTCTTGAGATTGGCAGATGTTACTGGCATCCAGAGATCCCTGTGTGCATCTTTCTTCTCAATAATATAATTTGTAATTTCACTGCCACCATCATCTAGTGGAGGTTTCCAGGAGACGATCATATGATCTTTATGAACTTCATCAAAAATAACTGGGCCTACTGGAGGCTGAGGGCGATCTGTTAAAAGAAACAATAAACAGATAAACCCAACAATACACAGATTGAACAGTGTCATTACTCTACTGTAAATATAACTTGGAATGAAAGGTGTGGCCTAATGGTTATAACAAAGAGCTGGGAATCAGGACACCAATGTTCTATTCTTGGCTCTGCTGTTCTCTCACTATGTGATATTGAGCAAAACACTTTCCTTTAGTTTACCCATCTGTAAAAGGAGACTAATACCTAACTTATTGGGCTTAATTAATTAATGCTTACAAAGTGCTTTATCATCGTGCATTGAAATTTGCTAAAATAGTGCAAAATATTATTATTAGAGCGTGTCAAATTATTCATGGTAAATAAACTTACACTAGCAATTAACTGAATACTCAAAATCAATGAATAACATATCATAAATAATAAAGGAGTGAATTCACAATATTCTATAGGTCACTCAGTTTAATATTCAATCTTTCTTCTATTTGATCAGTTCTAATTATTATTAAAAGCACGACATTAGTATAGCTCAGTTACACTTACCAACAACAGTGACTTGACAAAGGCCTTTTCTTGATCCGGAGCTGTTCTCTATGATCACACAATATTTGCCTGAATCTTCTCGGATGGATTTTAATATCCCCAAGCAAAGGGTTGTTGGAGTGGTCTGAATCTTTGTGCGCTTATCTTCTTTAACTGTAATTTCATCCTTTAACCAAGTCACCTTTGGCACAGGCTTCCCTGAGTAACGTCCAGTCAGGCTGAAAGCTTCACCAACCCGAACAATTAGCTTGTCTCTACAATCAAGTTCCAGTGTTGGAGGAGCTAAAAGATATCATTGAGAAAAAAAGGTAAGTAGCAATATTAATTATAAAATTATATACCCCAAAGCGTACTTGTTTGTTTTCAAACTGAATTACAGAAAATAGACCCATACCAATTTCATCCTTGCATGTGATTGGTTTTGTGCAGAAAGATGGTTTTCCTTGTCCCACAATATTGCAAGCACTCACACGATATTCATAAGTGTCACCTTCTTTCAGTCCTTCAACAGTGTATTTCCGATCAAGCATTTTCTCCTTTGTAACTCTGTGGAATTTCTCTTTTCCAATGAGACGGCTTTCCAGGACATACATGGTTATATCGGAACCTCCATTATATTTAGGTGGGTTCCAAGTCAATGTAACAGAATCCTTGGTAACTGCTTTTACCTCCAGATCTTCTGGACGCTCAGGTACAGCTGTAAATAAACATAAACAATGTGGTGAATACATTTTTTTGCCGATCTCTCTTCTATTTCAATCATTCCTAAAACAAAAATGTACTTACTTATTGGTTCTCTGATGACAAGCTCTTTTGTTGTCTCAACGAATGGGCCCATGCCAATAATATTCTCAGGTGCAATTCGGAAAAAGTATGCCTTGCCTTCAATCAGTCCTTGAACAGTAGCATTCTGTCTCGTGACTGTATAGGTTACTGGGGTCCAAGCTTTACGGTCAGCTTCACGCTTTTCAATAATATAGTTGGTGATAGGAGAACCACCATCATCCTCTGGAGAAAACCATGTCAGTTTGCAAGAGTCATTGGTTAGGTTCTCAGTAAGGAATGGAACGCCAACTGGCCCTGGTACATCTAAGATGGAAAGAAAAAGTATATATTTAGTTTTATGTACTGGACTTTATGAAATCATATTTTTAGAACAAAATTGTATGCAAATTCTGAACTTCCGATTTACCTAACACATCAACAATAATAGTCTTCTTCCGTTCTCCACCTGCATTTTTGGCAAAAAGAGTGTAGAGGCCTTGGTGACTTCTCTTGCAGTTCTTAATAACCAGAGAAGAGCTGATCGCTGTTTCTTCAATTTTAGCTTCTTCTGGTAAAGCTCTTTCATCCCTGCTCCAGGTGACTGTTGGAGGTGGCTTTCCTGAGACATAAGCTATGATCCGGATCACTCCCCCAGCATGAACCACAATTCTGTCCCTGACACTAGCATCCAAGTGAAGATCAGGGGGGACTGTAAGAAATAAACAAAATGATTCAATATATTTTCTGTTCGTTCACTTTGATTGGTAAAAATGTTTAAAATAAAAATTATAAATACCAATTCTATCCTTCATTTCAATAACTTCTGTAACTTCTCCGGGCTCTCCGATACCAGCAGCATTTATTGCTCTAACTCTAAATCTGTAGAAACTTCCTTCTTTTAATCCTGTCACAACAAACTTGGTTCCTCTTATTTCTCTATCTTTTACCTGGAAAAAGATTATAACATCAGTCAATATCAGAAAATCACAAACACCACAAAGGAATTGGCTATTGGTGGCACTCATGTATATGAAACAACTATTATGGTATAACTGTCCGACATCCACAAGTACAGCAGGCTCTAAATGCAGCGACACCAGCCCTATTCAAATACAGGGAATGGGCATTTCACAGAGAAGTCATTCATGACATCCCGGTGCATATGAGTGATATACAGATTGAAGGGAACATTGTGAGAGGAATATAGGGAAATGGAAATGCAGGAGAGTGACTTGGAGATCTACTATTATGCAGATTCATAGGAGCCATAGCAGTTACAACAGAGTCCATGACAAATGGCTGCATAGGGTTGCTGTACACCAAAATGCCAGTTTGCAGGTGAAAGGAGGAAAGGTGGGAAAAAATCCCTTTCTCTTGCTCCTTTCTGGATCTCTTGTGCATAGCCTGTTTTTATGGATTTTATGTGCAGGTTGGGGCAGCATTTGGCTTATATCAAATGTGTGAAGAGGTGCAAAAGTAGGCAAACTGGACAAGTGTCATATATTTATGGCCAAATTACTGGTTTGGAAACATTAACTTCTGTTCTGTATGCACCAGTGAGATTTTCAGTAATGTATCATTGAAAAGCAGTAGAAAAATGTGGAGGCATTGTTTGCAAAATAACTAGGAAGAATTTGTCCTTCTATTGGCTCCTTTACTTTTGTACCTAATATCCACATTCACATGAACCTTCTGCTCCTTTATTGATAACTATAAATATACCTGTGTAGTTTAGAGAACCTGAGTTTAGGAAAATACTGAGGTATCTTAGACACCACAGTGTGGCAAATATTAACTTTTACATTTGGCCATATATTTTAAAACTATGAAGATAATTATTGTACAAAGAAAACATGATAATGTATACCATATAGTTGGTGTAATGAGAATGTGTACAAATATACATTAGCAACAAATATTGTTTAAAGATAGAGGAAACCTAGATCCTATAATAGTATTTCACCTACCTTTTCCCATTCTTCCTTTCCTTCCTCTTTATATTCAACTATGTAACCAGTGATCTTAGAACCACCATCCTTTAATGGTGGAGCCCACTCCAGATCAACAGATGACTTTGTCCAGTCAGTAACTTTTGGAATAGGTGGACCAGGGGGGCCTGGAAAATAATATCGTATCATTACATATATATAAATGTATAACAATATATTTTTTCTTCTCAATGGAACATTTTCAATTTGAAAAATATAAATTTAACATATTTACCAATAGGGTCTCTAGCAATTGCTGGGTCAGATGGCATGCTTGGTGGACCAACACCAGCTGCATTAATAGCCAATACACGGAACTGATATTCTGAATTTTCAATAAGACCAGTTACTTTGTAAGAAACGCCTAGTGGCATAGGTTTGATGGGATCACGGTTAACCCTTGTCCATCTCTTTCCAGTGGTCTCTTTGCGCTCCAGCCAGTAACCTGTTACAGGAGAGCCTCCATCATATTCAGGTTCCTCCCAGTTGACAATCATTGAGTCACGTGTTATGCTGCTAACTGTTGGCTTGTCGCATGGCCCAGGAACACCTGGAAAAAAAAGTTACACAAATTTTGTAACAAAATGTTAACATATAAAATGTCTGTGCCTCATTTAATTGTCAAGGTTAACATTCACTTGCCTTCTGTGTACCTTTCTGTGGCCAGTGTGTGTAGGAAAATGTTTGTAATATAGTCTTCTTTTCTCAGACCTAGCATTCCCTCTCTGTTAGACCAGCAACTAAGAAGCTAACTCCCTTATTCTTTATTGTCTTTTTCCATAACTCAAGTTAGGAAAATAACTCTTCCATAATGGTAAGGTCAATATTACCCCAAATATAACTGTATGAGCCAGTCCAGTTTCAATAAAACCAAAGCTAATTGTATTTTAAGATATAGCAAAGAAAAGAGACAAAACATTAAAATTTTAACCATTAACTATCTTAACAGGATATCTATGGTAAAAATCTTTCAAACTATTCTAGAAATTTCAGATATGTGCGAGAGATAAAAGCAATTGGAATTTACAGCTTTGCATAACAGATCAGTTGATTCTTTAGGCTCTGCTTTGTCAAAGTCACTACAAAGCATGAGAACAACTAACATTTGAACACAATATCATACTTACTGAAAAGGTTTCTTGCTGTTTGTGGTTCACTATCAAGAGGCTCTCCAACGCCAAATTTATTTTGTGCCATGATGCGGAACACATATTCGTGGCCTTCCAGCAATTTGGGCACAGTGAAGATGCATTCCTTCGGCTCCTTGGTAACAGGTACCCATGTTCTTCTATTAGCTTCCCTTTTTTCAATAACATAGTTTGTAATCTTAGAACCACCATCATCTTTAGGAGGAAGCCAAGACAAAGTCATCTGATCAGATGAAATGGATTCAAATTTAATGGGTCCCTCTGGTGGTCCAGGACGTCCTGAAAGTTAAATTTTAAGAATTATGAATGCATTATTAAAATACATTTAAAATAAAGTATCACATTCTCAGAATCAACACATGCAATTGTACAAAAGCCCTTGATATTTACCAAGAACATTCAGCCTCATCTCCTTTGAAGCAGTTCCCAGATTATTTACAGCAGTTAAAGTGTATAAGCCTGTATCTCTTCTGCGAGACTGTTGGATTAATAAGGAGCAAGTATCTTCGCTCACAACCTTATTGACATGTTGATCATATAGTACTGGTGTTTTGTCATCAGGTTTCTTTGGAGTAGCTTTAAACCACGTTAATGTGGGGAATGGTACACCCTTTATCTTGGCTACAATGTTAATATCTGTTCCCTCCTCAACCTCCATAAATTCTTTGAGTTCAATTGATGGTGGACCTAGTATGAAACACGAAAAACATAAATTACCATTAAAAGGGATATAAAAGCAGATATACTTTTAAAATTGTATAATGAAATGTTCTGTTTTCCAGCATTGTTCAGTACTTACATGTTTGGTCTTTGACAACAATTGGGCCAACTGTAGCAGATGGTCTGCTGGGACCTGCTTCATTTACAGCTTTGACTCTGAATTCATAATCTTCACCTTCTTTCAGGTCCTCAACAGTAAACTTTGTTTCCTCTACATCACGCCTATTGCACTGTTTCCAAGCCTCTTTTCCTTCCCCAGTACGATCCCAGTGAAGACACTCAATATTATAATGTGTAACAGGGGCACCACCATCATTCTTTGGAGGTTTCCATGTCAAGCTAACAGTGTTTTTAGTTACAAGACCGATCTTGAGTTTGATAGGTGGATCAGGAGGATCTTTAAAAATCAAATAAAAATTGGAATCAACCAACATTACAGTAGCATTTGGTTATCAAAGGAGATGTTCCATTTTGGTTTAACTCACGGATTGGATCCCTGGCTGTGGTCCGTTGGATTGTGTCTGCAGGCGGCCCAATACCAAAACGGTTTTCTGCACGTACACGGAAGAAATATTGTTGCCCAGCTATGAGATCAGGTACAATGAAGGAAGTGCTTCCACAATCTGGATTAACTTTTGTCCAGGCCTTCCCTTCAACAGTCCTCTTCTCTATAACATAGCCTTTGATTCTGTCTCCACCATCATTATCTGGCATCTTCCATGAAAGTTTGCAACTAGATCTTGTTATATCACTCACTTTCAGGTCTTTTGGTGGCCCTGGCACATCTGTTAGTATAAAAGCACAACAGAAGCAGTTTTAGATAAATACCTAGAAAACATGAAAAATGCTATATGAATACTCCAACATGTATATGACGTACCAAGCACGTTAACTCTAACATTTACAGTTTTCTGTCCTGCTTTATTCTTTGCTGTAATACTGTATCTTCCAGAATGGCCTCTGTTACATTCTGGGATAGTAATTACTGAAGTAGTATCAGTTACTTCCAGCTGCAAATAAAAAGAGATATATATTGATTATAAATAATTACAACATGAAGAATTTAGCAATATAGAAACAATTCATTTTTTTTACATTACCTGAGCATCTTCAGGTATATTATTGACTCCTTCCTATAAATAAAGAAGAAAAAGTAAACATAACAGAGATTTCTTTAAATAGCTAGCAACAGATTTAGAAAGTAATCAGATCTTTTATTAACCTTTATTGCCTTCTTGGCTTCTCCTTCAAATTCCCAAGATGTTTTTGGAACTGGACGCCCCTTTATAATGGCTGGTATTTTAATTGTCGTACCAGAACGAACAGAGAGAAAATCTTGTGCTCCAATATCAATAAAAACTTCTGGTTCCTCTGCAAAAAGATTTACAAACGTAATTGTTAGATGAGTTATTGAAATTAAAATTCAGCCAGCTATGGACTAAAACCTCATGATACATTCCAAAGCATGCACAGTATACATCAGAAGGCCCCCAGTACTCTGTGTGGCACTTGTTGCTGTTACTTTTTCATTAGGCACAACGTGCCCTTTATGCCTGGTTGTAACACTTCCCAGATTTCTGCTTGATCATATCCTATTCATAGTCACCAGGTCACTTTCTTAGATTTACAACTTCTTTGTTGATGTTCTTATATAATTCTGTGTACTGGGTTAGGTCTACCATGGTGGGTCCTGCTGTTTGAACTTAGTCTTTACCCCTCTTTGTCTCCGAATGCACATGCACAGCAAAGGGTAGGATTTATCTCTAAATATTTAAATTAATTCCAAGACTCTTACCTAGAATTTCCTTGACAGGTATTTCTGATGTTGGAAGACTTGGTTCAGATTCCCCAGCAGCATTTACAGCTTTCACTCTAAATCTGTACTTCCTAAGTTCTTTCAAGCTGGGTACAACACATTTGCAAGTAGGAAATAGTTTGTCTGGTTCATTCACCTTCTTCCAGTCAGTACTACCTTCTTCTTGCATTTCAACAATGTATCCTTTTATAGGACTGCCACCATCTTTTTGTGGAGGTTTCCATTTAAGAGATATAGTGGATTTGGTTCTATCTGTGACCTCTGGGCATGATGGCGCACCAGGTACAACTTGTAAGAAAATGCAAAAAGTTTTGGCTGGGAGTTAGTGTCTATGTATTTTCAGATTTATATTTTAAAATGCTGTAATGTCAGCAAAAGTATTTTTCTATACATTTGTCAAAAAGAATGGCAGTAAAAATTGAGAATACTGCAAATATGTATATTTACAAACAAGTTATGTATATGACATATACCATATGTGAAATTGTTATACATGTTTTGTAAATTTACAACACATATAACAATTCTACATACACAAAGCAAAGAATATAAACATCATTCTACTGTAATAATATTTAACAGCAAAGAAAAAGAAATCATTGATTCTGAACTCGCTTACACCAGCTTAAACAGAAGTATTCCATTAAAGTCATTGGAGTTAAACTGATGTAAAAGTATGGTAAGTGAGATCAAAATTAATTATCTGAACTAAAATAAAAATAATTAATAGTTAATCAGAAAATCATTACACTGACAACAGAATAGCATTACAAACATTTCATCAGTCTAGTCTCATTGAATTCAACATCAAAAAGGGTTGCAGAATGTAGTTTTTATGTATTATAACCTTTAAAGAAACTCATAAAAACTGTATGCTTACATATAGGATCTGCTGCTAAAGCAGGATCTGATGGTTCACTGGGAGGGCCAATTCCAGCAATATTTACAGCCATGGCTCTAAACTGGTATTCAACGCCTTCAGTTAACCGCAAGACATTAAATTCCAGCCCTTTCATTACTGGCTTGGTTACTGGAGCTCTGTTAACACGTGACCAATAGACACCTCCGACTTCTCTCTTCTCCAACCAGTACCCAGTGATTGGGGCTCCACCATTGTCCAAAGGAGGCTCCCAAGTCACCAGCATTGATGACCTAGTGCGATCTAAAACTTTTGGTTTTCCAGGAGGTCCAGGAAGGCCATACGGATCCTTAATGACCACTTTCTCTGAGAGGCACTCATCACTTGTCCCATATTTGTTTACTGCCCTGACTCTAAACTGGTATTCACCATTTGTTGCAAGTTTCCACACCTGAAAAACAAGATTTAAATTAATAAATGACTGTTTCCAAAATAAGCATATGTTAAATTTTCCCGCTTTTGACACTGTTTAATTAAACTCATCCTTTGTTATCCCAATGAATGGCTACATGTAGCTCTATATGCTGCAACAGAGACTCGTATATCATGCACACAGAGCCAACAGTGAATGAGAATGTCATAATGCCCTTGGTCTTTGGGGTAGATGCAGACATCAACACACTTATTTGTTCCTACCATTTGGGCTGTTTGCCCTTTCAGCAAGAGGGCAATATGCTGGCGGGAAGCTGGAGGGTAGTGCTACTAAGAGGTACAGCAGCAGGTCAGAACAGCAGGGTAAGCAAAAAACCTAACAAAAATTGACCAAAATACCAAGTGGTCACATACTTTTGTCAGTGTCTTAAGTTAGTGAGAATTACTGTGACATATGACGTATGATTAAGTTTTAATAGAGGGTGAGAATGAATCCTTACTGAGATGCTTAAAACAATCCAAAAGCAAAATTGGGAAAACAATTAATAAAAAAACCACTGGACTTAAAATGTCTGTATAGTGATTTTTTTCAAAATGATGTAACTTGTCAGCTACTGTATCTTTACTGGGTGGTATAAAATTGCGATCACCTTTATTCTCTACATACAAAATTATATTTCAGATATGAATTAACCTAAAAGACACAAAAGGGATATGTCTTCTTAACTCATATATTAATTTCTTTATAAAATAAATGACATAACTGAATATATTATTTTCTTTTTGGGATTTAAGGAAAATACAGATATACACAATGTCAATAGTGATTATCTAGAAATTCTGGTCATGGGCAGTGTACCACTAGCTCTGATAACTATGTGTTCTGTACTTCATTTTATTTTGGTATTGTACACATGTTGTTTTTATTATTTAGCCATGCTGAATTACATAATAAAGACACTTTGTAAAGTACAGAAAAGTTTTGAGATAACTTTACCCCAAATCGTCTGTCAACCACTGTGCTGGAAACCTCCTCCCATTCAGATTTCTTCCTACTGGCATCACGTTTTTCAATAATGTAATGAGTAATTTCACTGCCACCATTATCAAGGGGGGCATCCCAGGTCAAATAGCATGATTCTGCTTTAATGTCAGAAACTGCAAGATTTCTTGGTGGAGAAGGACGATCTAAATAAAAGCAATACAATATCATATTATGTTATGGAGAAGGCAAAAACATATTTGCTTTTGTCATTTCATTAAAATAAATCAGATACTTACCATACACTTCAACATAAGCATTGCGATATGCTGTGCCGAGACGATTGGTAGCTGTGACAGTGTAAGTGCCTTTATCGCCCCTAAGTGCAGCAGGTATACTAAGTTCAGTTTTTGCTTCAGATCTAGATATTTCTTGTTTGGTTATCTTAAGTGCATCTGATGGTTTGTCAATTACAACTTCATTTTTGGCCCATTCAATCTTTGGCATTGGTAGACCTGTCACATCAGCGGGAATATTAACTGCCTCTCCTGCCCTCACTTTGATAGTATCTCCTCTGACGGCCAGACGTAATGTGACAGTTGGAGGTACTGTAAAACAAAACAAAAATAAAAGAATGAAGGCAGTAACAAAAAGCAAATAAACTAGTTAATAGAGTTTTGAAGGCAGTTGTACATGTTTCTAATAAACAGGTGTACCTTCATCATCTTGTATAACTACATTAAGTGGTAGTGATGGTTCACTTTCACCAATAGCATTGACTGCTTTGACACGGAATTCATACATATGAAGCTCATCAAGATTTTCTACAAGAAGAGATGTAGTTGGACAGAGTTGCTGGTTAACTCTTTCGAACACATTTGAGTCATGTCTTCTCTTATCAACGATGTATCCTATGACAGGACTGCCACCATCATTACGAGGAGGCTTCCAGTCAAGTGTAATGGTTGATTTTGTCCTGTCTGTGTACATGAATCTTTCAGGTGCTGTTGGAGGACCTAGTAATTCACAATGAAGAATATAAGTCATATACTTAAAGTTTTGTTTCATTTCTTATCCCATTAAATAAAATAGAATTGACATTTTTAAAGCAGCATCTTTCATATGCAAGGTATCCAAATTATTATAATGTAGTATGAAGTTTCTCTGACAGTGAAGTGACTAGTAGGCAACAGGGCAACAATTAGTGTCTCAACAATAGTTTAAACATAGTCTTTGACAATGAAAGCTGCCTGATTGAAAGAAGGAGGGACAAAGTGATTATCTCCTACTCCTTTTCAGAAATGGTCCTGGTAATTATACGTAAGTGAGAGGTCTAATTTCAACAGTTACTCTGCTGAAGATCTGAAGCCTTAACTCTGTAGCAGAGAAGTATGAACATTAAAATAAAAACCCATTAATATGTCTATGTACATTGAATATACAGTGTGTCATCTTCTCAGCATTAATGAAATAACTGTGCAGTGATCTAGATCTCCCCGTACTTAATAATTTACATAAGCACACAAATAGTTATTTTACCTAATGGGTCAACTGCAAGAATTGGTCCTATGTCAACAGGTGGACCACAGCCAAACTTATTCTTGGCAATAACACGAAACATATATTCCTGTCCTTCAACGAGACCTGTAATATCACACTTAGATCTCTCAGTGTCTATACACTGTCTCCAAGTATGCATTTTGGCATCTTTGCGTTCAATAAGAAAGCCAGTGATATCACTTCCTCCATCATCTTCAGGATCGGACCAGTTAAGCAGACACATTTTTCTGTTCACAACCACAGGTTTTAGGTCAAGCACTGGCCCAGGAACATCTGAAAAAGACAACATATTGCATAAGAAAAAAACAAAGATTTCTTGTATCTAGGTACACTTAACAATTGGTTTCATAGCATGTAATATTTCTTACCAAAAACTTCTACTCTGGTTGCTGCAAATTTGGAACCACTCTCATTGGTTGCAGTAATCACATATCTTCCATGGTCTTTTCTCAATGCATTCTGAATAGTTAGTTCAGATTTGGTGCCAACATTTTCAATGACAACCCTTTCTTTGTCTAATTCACCTTCCTCCACAGTCCACACAATTGTAGGTGTAGGGCGCCCAGTTACAGTAGCAGGAATTTTAAGAGTTTTCCCAGCCATTATCTGAATGCCTGCTTTGACAGAAACATCCAATTCAACATGAGGTGGCTCTGCAGAAAAATAGGAATAGTGCATTAGTTTAAGGGAGATAAAAGAGTTTAACATGCCATACCGGCTACTATGTGTTAAATGACATTTGACATTTGCACAACAACAGTACCTTGAGGTTCTGAAACTGTTATAGGTTCAGTTTCACCAGGTGGTCCTTCCCCAGCTGCATTAACAGCGGTAACGCGGAGTTTATAGTCAGCACCTTCTCTAATTTCTTTAACAGTGTATTTTCTAATCTTAATGGATTTCTCTGTGCAGCGTGACCATTCATTTATGCCGACCAATTGTTTGTAAATGAAATAACCAATGATATCACCACCACCGTTGAATGCTGGAGGTTCCCATTCTAGTTCAATAGCAGTTGAGCTTGTATCAACAACTCTTGGAATTGGTGGACCAGGTGGCACTAAAGAAATAAAAAAAGTGTAAATCAAAATTCATGGATACTTAACCTACTCTTGTCAGCCTCCAAGTATTATCTTGTATAAAAATGCTTACATATTGCGTCCTGAGCAGTTTTTGGATCTGATGGTGGACTAAATTTGCCAGGGCCAGCTGCATTTTCAGCACACACTCTAAAGATATAGGTAAGTCCTTCCAAAAGCCCATCAGCTCTTATTTCTAGGGCGTTCAGGAGGTTTCTGTTGACACGAGCCCAGTGAGTACTATTGATTTCACGTTTTTCAATCCAGTAACCCAAGATGGGACTACCGTTGTCTTTTGGTTCATTCCATTTAACCAACATACTATTACTGGTAACATCCTCCACTTCAGGCTTATCAGGTGCATCTGGTGGACCTAAAAAAATTAAAAAGAAAGAGAAAAATGCAATTTTGGCACCTATGATATCTTATCCAGACCATAAATTTTATTTATGTAGTGAGGCATTATGGCCTAGTGGACTAAGCATGGGGACAAGAGTAAAGAAATGATCTGTTCTAACTGCAGGTCTATCATTTTCTTACTGTGTGATTTTGGACAAGTCAGTTAAACTTACTGCGGTTTAGTTTACCAATCTGTAAAACAGAGATAATGTAGATCTCCTTCACGTCGGCCATGATTAATTTGTAAATATTTTACAATGAAAAGTACTATATAAAAGAGTGTATTGTAATACATTTGGCCTTTGTCATTATCTTCAAGGTACTCAATGGGTTGGGCCCAGGATATCTAAACACTGCAATAAAGACTGTGGTCAACAACTCCTCTGGCACAATGGGACTTTCCAACATAAGGATAAAGCTTCTCTGTGCTGGAGACAGAGTCCTCTGAGGGACTCATTCCAGACTGTAGTATGAACCCCAACAGGAACTAAGGACCAATACAAACCTCATGGAATCTGCTCCAAGCAAAAGGTGCAATTCTTCAATATTGTATTTTCTTACATAAACATACAGTAGCATGTACATTTAAAAAAAGAACCCAAAACAACACCCTGCCAAAACAAAACACTATATTGCACATACAATTTCTCCCCTAACAGGGGAACAAGATAAAAAAATGAACCACATGTGACAAATGCTAGTTACACTTCTGGAATACATTCAGATACTAGTGATGCAGATGGTATAAAAAACCTATATAGAATAGAATTTCTTCAAAAGTATTGTGTTTAAATATCAACACACAACTTACTGAATGGATCTTTGGCTACCAGTGGTTTGGAAACACATGGTGGTCCAGGTCCTAACCTATTTTCAGCTGTTACACGGAAGAGGTATTCCTTTCCTTCAATCAGTTTTAGCACGTGGTATTTGCAATGCCTGAGTGTTGAAGTGACAGTAACCCAGCCTATTTCAGCTTTTGAGTTGTCTTTCTTTTCCAGGACATAGTTCAGGATTTCACTTCCACCATCATCAAGAGGAGGCTCCCACTTGCAGACAACAGAATGTTTTCTAACATCTTCAAATGTAAAGTTGATAGGAGGTCCAGGCGTATCTATTTTTTAAAACACCAGCGAAAAATTATTAGTATTCTCTGGTGAGCATCTGCTCTGACATTTTAAACAATGAGGTGTTTAAGCACATACCTAATACGTTTACTTCACATGAGGCTTTTGCAACACCATGATCATTTTCAACTCTGATAGTAAATGTGCCATGGTCAGTTCTCAGTGAGTCACGAACAGCTAACAAGGACTCTCCAGGTTTGTGGTTGTCAATATTCAAACGTTCTGGCAGTGAAAGATAGAATGGCTCCTCTTCTTCAACTTCACCCTTCCTTCTCCTAGTAAACTTTGTTACTCTCTTTTTTATTTCCTGTGGCCTAATAGTTTCATCATTCCTTAACCATGTAATAGATGGGTATGGTGCTCCGGAAATATGTGCTTCCAGTGCAATTTCATCACCTCGCCTCACCTCAAGGCCAGCCTGCAGATTAGCACTAAGGAAGACTTTTGGAGCCTCTGTATTAATAAGAAATGTATTTTAAGTTACATTTAGAAATGAAGTTAAAAGTAGTATTTTTCAGTAGGTTTAAGAATTCGTGGTAGTAAGAAAAATAAGCAAATCATACCAATGGGATCAACAGCTTTCACTAATGGAGTGATACGAGAAGGTTCACTGACACCTGCAGCATTTTCTGCACGAGCACGGAACTGGTATTCTTTGCCTTCCTCAAGATCTTTTACTGTGTAGGTCAAAACAGGTACCAAAAATTCGTTGCACCTTTCCCACTTGTCTTGACCCTTAGCAATCTTTTCTAAGATATAGCCCATAATCTTGCATCCTCCATCATACAAAGGTGGCTTCCATGTAAGTGTTACTGACTTTGATGTTGGATTATAAGTCTCAAGATCAACAGGTGGATCTGGACGCTCTGTAGAATTATAATAAAAATAGAATTTAAACAAATAGAAGATATAGAGAAATTACTTTAAAATCAATCTAGTATATTATCCATTGATATAAAAACTTACGCTTTGGATCTTCAGCAATGACTGGGTTCCTTAATTCAATGTATTCACCTCCTCCAATTTTATTGACAGCCTTAACACGGAAGTAATATTCACCATTTGGTATAAGATCCTTGACAATCCATGAGAGTTTGTTCTCACCAGACATCACTGGAATATATGTTCTCCGACCAGCTTCTCTACGTTCCAGGACATAATGTAAGATGGGAGTGCCACCATCATGCTCTGGAGGTTCCCAGGCTATCTTGCATGAATTTTTAGTCACTTCACTTGCTTTAATGTTTTTGCACGGCCCAGGCAGACCTGTTTCAAATAATAATTTTTATATAATTACCCTAACAACAACAACAACAACAACAACAAGAAACTAGGAAACTGCTTTAGTACAAATGTGAAATTACATTGTATTTTTTACTTCTGTTTTTCACAAAGCAGACCAAAAGAACAAATATTGGTTGCACAATATAGACATGAATTTACATTTCCTTATGGCAGTAGACATGAAAGAGTCATTCATTCTCCATACTAATTGGCTTATTAAGGGATTATAGATCTATTAAAGTGTCAAAATTGACCCTTCCTTGGGATTTTATGCCTAATTAATATTTTAAATATAAATAGTTGGCAACACTGTACAGTTATAGTACATAATTATATTATTTTAGAATGGCTATAAAGGGTGAGTTTCTGTGCTAGGCCTCTGACAGACACAGCATGCAACTTGTAGCCCAGGGGAATGGGGGCTATGATGGCTTTAAGTCACCTTTGTATCCTCCAGCTCCAGGGCTATTCTGAGGAGTGGGAGGCCACTGGTGCAAGTCAACAGCCTTGGGGGCATGATTAAATTTTGGCAATGTCAGTGAGCTTCTTTAGGGGCCAAAGTGCCACCTAGAGTCTCTGTAGTGTTGTGTGCTAGGAGCCTCAACATACACTTCCCTCCACCAAATCCTTCCCCTGGGTTGCCTCTTATACCAGGACTCACAATGGGTTCTTGAGATGTAATCTTATATCTGTCTCCTGAGTGCCTGCACCAGGGGAATCCTCCTTGGCCAGATATGGGACTTTCATTGTGATTTTATGTCATCAATGGCCGAAAATGGGTGAGCATCTCACCCAAAGAGTTTATCGTCAAAAAAAGTTTAGTTACCTATGACTTTGACGTTGACTGAGCCAGTTGTTGAGCCCAGTTTGTTCTCCAGGGTGATAGTGTAAACACCTGCATCAGCATGAACACTGTTTGTGACTTCAAGCAATGCAGATGTGTAATTGCTCTTCATTGTTGTTCTGTCCCCTGCTTTAACCTCCTTGCCACCTTTATGCCATGTAATGGTTGGTGATGGAACAGCTCGAAAGGGTACAGGGATACTTAACTTTTCTCCTTCAATAACAACAATGTCTTGAGTCTTTAGGTCAATAGTGGGATTGCCTGTAAAAGTAAGAGTATATTATTAAAAAGCTTCAAAATGCCCAAATCCTTTTGCATTTATAAATTACAATCCTTTTAAAAAGAAATATATTCTTACAGTCTGGATCTTTAACAACAACATTTTCTGAGATGTCTGATGGATCACTAGCTCCAATAGCATTGACAGCTCTGACTCTCAGCACATACTCCTTGTCAGGAACAATGCCCTCTTCCACTTTGTATTTCAAGTCTTTTACTGGACGAGAATTGATTCGCATCCATTTTTCTGTTCCTGCTTCACACAGCTCAACATTGTATCCAATAATAGGACTACCACCATTTTTCTCTGGTGGTTTCCATGCAATGGAAATGTGCTTTCTGCTTGCATCTGTCACATGTAAATCGAGAGGAGGTGATGGAGGGCCTACAAAAATGCAAAAGAATTACAATACTTTTTGCAATATCAGTCCATCAATATAGTATTTTGACCCCATATTTCATACTTCAATTATTACATTATGACTTACTTGTTGGGTCTTCAATAGCAAGCAGGTCAGTTGGTTCACTTGGATGACCACAACCAGCTTCATTTTCTGCACGAACCTGGAACTGTACCTCTGTACCTTCAATAACATCAGTCACTCTGAAATGACAGTCAGGTCCAGCTGTCTTGCCAGCTTTCACCCAGCGTGTGCCTAATTTTTCTTTCTTTTCAATAACATATCTATGTAAATAAGAAAAGATACCGTTAGAAGTATGGAATCATAGGACAAGCACAATTTCATACTAATTGAAAATAAGTAAAGAGATATTAAAACAAAAACAAATAAAAAAAGCATATTTGTATATCTACACATCACCAAGCATACAGCTAGTGCTATACAAATCTGTAATCATCTTACCTTTGAATTGGTCTGCCACCATCATTCTTAGGTGGTTCCCATTTTAGGTCAACATGTCTCTTTGTCACTTCAACTACTGCAAGAGCATATGGTGGTCCAGGAGTAGCTAAAAACAAAATATCTGTATTAGGAGAAAAGGAGTCCAAAAATGATGTCTTTGTATATACTAACTTCTAAACATGCAAATGTGAAAACTTACTGAAGGTGTCTTTAGCAAGAACGGAATCTTCAACTTCACAATAGTCACTCTGCCCAACGGCATTTTCGGCAGCCACGCGGAACACATAGAGAGAGCCTTCAGTGAGTGGGGTCACTGTGTATTTGGTGTCTTTTACTGTTGTATCAACTGTTTGCCAGCCTTTCCGTCTCACATCTCTCTTTTCAACAATGTAGTTGGTAATTGGGGAGCCCCCATCTTTTTCTGGTACCGTCCATTTAAGATCCGCGGTGTTCTTAGTAATGTTAATAACCTCAAGCCATCGAGGTGGTGAAGGAGGGTCTGTAAAAATAGTAAAACAAAGGAAAATGGTTTTATCTGTTTATCCTATCAGATGCATAGAAGACAGAGAATAATGTGGAGCTTATTAAAAGGTTACATTTTTACAGTGGATGCAAGATAGAGTTCAATATTTTATAAGTTTACAAAAGTTTACTTGTTGGCTAAACAAACAGGCATGGTTTAGACTGTTTTAGTGTATATTTTACAACTGTAAAATATGTATTTTTTGTAATATATTTTAAATACTACTCACGCAGTCTCTCTTTGCATAGCACAGGGTCACTGGGCTCACTAGGTTCGCTCTCCCCAGCCTTGTTCACAGCTCTTACACGGAATGAGTATTCTTGTTTCTCCATAAGCCCCTTGAGGAAATGTTCAGTCAAGGGAATGCCCTCAGCCACTCTCACCCACTCATCTGTTCCGGTTTTTAGTAACTCAATGACATAAGACTCAATCTTTGCACCTCCATCATGTTCTGGCTTTGTCCACTGCAGGAATAATGATGTTTTGGCAACATCTTTCACAGTTGGCTTGCCAGGCGGCCATGGAGGATCTAGACACAAATTAAATAATAATTTAGACTTTAGAACAAATTATTTCCTTGGTTTTATGTTAAAATTAAATTGTGAAAGAAACGTATTCATAATACCAATAGGATCCTTCACTAGGATTGGCTTTGTCTCCTTGCTTGGTTTTCCAGGTCCTGCAAGATTCTCTGCCAAGACACGGAACTTGTACTTCTTCTTGTTGGTAAGACCTTTAACTCTGTTAATTGGGAATAAAATGTATATTTAGTAATAAAGCCAAACCCACACATTTATGAATGCTTAGCATTGTGTTTAAGTCATTATACTGCTACCTATGTTAAAAAACCTCAAATTCCAATCTACTGCTAAATATGTTATATTAAATGGTATTGGTTAAAGATACTAAGTGGTATACTGACAATAGAATCATAGACATGTAGGACTGAAAGGGACCTCGAGAGGCATCAAGTCTAGTCCCCTGTGCTGAGGCAGGACCAAGTAAACCTAGACCATCCCTGACAGGTGTTTGTCCAGCCTTCTCTTATAAACCTCCAATAATGGGGATTCCACAACCTCCCTTGGAAGCCTATTCCAGAGTTTAACTATCCTTATAGTTAGAAAGTTTTTCCTAATATCTAACCTAAATCTCCCATGCTGCAGATTAAATTCACTACTACTTGTTTTACCTTCAATGGACATAGAGAAAAATTGATTCTGGTCATGTTTATAGTACCCCTTAACATATTTGAAGATTGTCTGTTATCCCCCACCCTCCCAGTCTTCTTTTCTCAGGACTAAACATGCCCAGTTTTTTTAACCTTTCTTTATAGGTCAGGTTTTCTAAATCTTTTATCATTTTTGTTGCTCTCCTCTGGACTCTTTCCAATTTGTCTACATCTTTCCTAAAATGTGGCACCCAGAACTGCTCACAGTACTCTGGCTGAAGCCTCACTAGGGCCGAGTAGAGTGGGACAATTCCCTCCTGTGTCTTAGATACGACATTCCTTTTAATATCCCTGGAATTATATTAGCCTCTTTCGCAGCTGCATCATACTGATGAGTCATATTCAATTTGTGATCCACTGTAATCCGCAGATCCTTGTCAGCAGTGCTGTCACCTAGCCAGTTATTCCCCAATTTGTAGTTGTGCATTTGATTTTTCCTTCCTAAGTGTGGTACTGTACCCTGTCTTTATTAAACTTCACCTTGTTGAATTCAGATCAATTCTCCAATTTGTCAAGGTCATTTTGAATTCTAATCCTGTCCTTCAAAGTACTTGCAAGCCCCCCAGCTTTGTGTCATCTGTGAATTTTATAAGCATATTTTCCCCTCCATTATACAAGTCACTAATAAACATATTGAATAATACCAGACCCAGGACTGACCCCTTTAGAACCCCACTAATTTTGTCCCTACATGCTTGTGCTATTCTTCTGTACTCCTCCTTAGCAACAGCAGAATGTTATACTGCCATACAGAAGACTAATGTTGGAGATCTGCCAAATGTTTTTTGGAACATTGGATTGGAAGAGTGTTAGCTACATACAAGTTTTGACAAAATGCCTGTGTCATTTAATGCATGGAATGGCAACGGCACCAACTTTGAGAATACTCTTTGGCATCCGGGGATGCAGCAGAAAAAGTTGCTATTCCATTCAGGGGGAAAGGAAAAAGAATGTAAGACTCTTAGTCTTCCATAAAGAAATTGTTGATTAAAATTAGGTATTGAAAGAGAAGGCATGCCATCTGCCATTAGCTTGTTCTACATTTAGAATAGCAAAAAAGAGAATAAGAAAATGATATGATATATGTTGAAAAGGTCAGTGCTACATTTATCTGTATTTATAGCCCCATTTACAAGCTAAGTTGATAGTAGTCATACTTGAATGCTGTATCTGTCACTGGTATCTTATTGCATCTTATCCATTTATCGTGATCAGGATCATATCTCTCAACCCAATAACCAGTGATTGGACTTCCACCATCTTCATCTGGTTCAGACCATGTTAATGTCACAGAATCTTTAGTGACTTCAGAAGGTGTGACACCTGTTGGAGGCCCCGGTGGATCTGTACAAATTCATAAATATAAATGTAAATATACACACACATTTGTATATTTATACCTTTTTTGTAAAAGTACACAGTAAACTGAGCATCAAATTAATTAGCTTACCAAAGGAATATTTAGCAATGATAGGGCTGTGTTGAACTGGCTCCCCAACACCATACATGTTTTCAGCACTGACTCGGAAGATATATTCTTTATGAGGGGTTAAGTTCACCGCTTTGAAGTTTGTTCCCTTAATAGTTGATGACATCTTGTGCCATACTTCACTGTCTGTAGCTCTTCTCTCAACAACATAGTTTGTGATTTTAGATCCACCATCATCTCGAGGCGGATTCCATGTCAGGAAGCAGGATTCATTTGTAATATCTGATATATCAAATGCAGCTGGGGGACCTGGTTTATCTATAGATGACATAAATGAATATTAATTTCTGATGCTTATATGGTTGGTTACATTTATGTTGATTTAAAATAAATATAATAAATATAATATACCTAAAACATTAACTTCAACAACAGCAGTAGCACGCCCACTGGAATTTACAGCTTCAATAATATAGGTACCACTGTCACTTCTCTTGCTGTCTGTAATAGTGACGCTGGAATGGTTAGGTTTGGTTTCAATCGTAATTCTGTCGTCGGGTTTCAGGATTTTATCAGCCTTGGTCCAAGTAATGCGAGGCTCAGGCCTTCCTTTTATTGTAGCTGGGAGCTCAATTTTAGTTCCAGCTTTTACAGTCAGTCCAGCTAGAAGTTTCACATCTAGGAAAATTTCTGGGGCCTCTGATTTACGAGAAAATTAAAACATTGTTACAAAAACAGTGTTATGAAGAATGTTAGAAAGAATATAATGGATTTGATTCATTCATTTAAATAATTACCCTTTGTATCCACGGCCTGGATCTCATCTGTTGGCTTGCTTGGTTTGCTTGCTCCATGTTTATTCAAAGCCTTAACCCGATATGAGTACCATTCGCCTTCTTTAAGTTTTGGTACTTCCATTCTGTTAATTATAACACAATTCAGATATTTAAAATGACAAGAATCAAGTATTTTATTTAATTAAAATGACATTCCTTCTGATTTTAGTGCTTAAAATGCTTACTTTGTTTCAGCAACAGGTTCGCCACAGGGCTCCCACTTATCAGTACCACGTTGGCATTTTTCTACCAGATAACCCTTGATGCGTGAACCACCATCGTACTTGGGTGGATCCCATGTTAAGAAGATGCTTTTAGATGTTGGATCTCTCCATTTAACATTCTCTGGTGGATCAGGCACCGCTATAAAAATGAGCGATATACAGGATCTTAGAAACCAATCTGAGACACAGATTTTTTCCAAAAGTTATATAAATACAAAAGCAGTAACATAATAGAACCATAAAGATGAATACTTACTTGTTGGTGCTGACATATTTACAGGCTCATCAATATATGCAGGCTCTCCTGGTCCACATTTGTTGCGTGCTGAAACTCTAAACAAATATTCTTTTCCTTGGATGAGGTCAGGTACAGTGAACTCTTGGTCAACAACATAATCCAGAACCTGAGAAAAAGAAATGTTCTAATTTATTTCTAGAATTCCTTCCGAAAGCAGCAAATGACTAAATTTCTGTGGTACGAACAGAAACAATATAGGAAGTGACAACTAACTGTAATCACAAAAACAAAACAAAAAACTTACTTTGGTCCATGTTTTCCGGCTTATATCACGTTTTTCAATAAGATAGCCAGTCACCGGACTTCCTCCATCATTTTCAGGTGCTTCCCATGTCAATTGCACTGTGTTCCTGCTCATGTCTATCACTTTTAGTTCTCTTGGTGCACTTGGTCGAGCTGGAAGTGACACATATTGCATTAATTTGTCTTTCCATCAATAGTTTACCATATTTTCTATTCCATCTATTTATTAAAAGACTTGGACTACTTAGACACTCTCCCCTATATTATGAACTGTAGGATATTGAAAACTGAAAGACCACTGCAAATGGACTTCAGTAAAGTTATTTTTGTTAGAATTATTGTTAAATGTACCTCATTTGCTGAACGGTATATGGTTTCTCATAGTATAATGATCTAAATATTTTTTGCAAGATATTGGTTAGAAGTTATTGCTATAATTTAAATACCTGAAAGGAGGTTTTTGCCTGCTTACCAATGACATTAACATCAATTTCTCCTGAAACAGATGACACAGGGTTTTCTAATTTCAAGGTATAAATGCCCTTGTCTGGACGTTCACTTGGAGTAATAACAAGTTCTGCAAAGGTTGCAGTAGTCGCTATTTTCACACGATCACCCTTTTCTAAGATTTTGTCACCAACAGACCACGCTGCAGTTGGCACAGGGTAGCCCGTGATAGGAACACGGATCTTGAGTGGCTCTGGGACAATAACTTCCAGTCCATCTTTAAATGCACTTAAGTCCATTGTTGGTCCAACTGAAAAAGGGGAAAAATTGATTCCATAAAATACTTTCAGACTTTTGATTTTTATATTATTGTTAATGATACTGCAGTTGGCAGGGTGCTACTTAACTCCACTTCCACCAGCAGCAACCAGTTGGGAGCCATCTGGGCCAGACTGCAGCAGCTCACTCCTGACCTCGCTCTAATAGTGTGCTCTTGAGAAACCCTTAAGATAGCTAGAGAGCTAAACGATAGCAAGTGGGAAGTTTAACTTCCATTGGTAGTAAATCTTTACATGTATTTTTAAATGTTTTGTGCCCCATTCTGTAGGTGATTAATGAAAAGACCATCATTCTTCTTCAACATAGCTGCTTATGCTGTTGTTCAATGGGTCTCCCAACCTTAGAGCTAGCCCACCTGCAGAGATGGTTGTAGTAAAGAATTTCTCGGAGTCAGAGGCCCTTGCTGTTGGCATTCAGTGCTGGTATAATAGGTCTGATGAAGACCATGCACGGTAGCATCCTGATTTTAGCACCAATAGCTAGTACTGTCATGATACCCTGAACAGACGCAGGTTTATGTCTTACCGATTAACTAAACTAAAAAGAAAACTGCTTACCGTATGTGTCATCTGCAGTCAGTGGCCCAATAGCCTCAGCTGGATCTGATACACCAGCTGCATTTTCTGCAGAGACTCTGTAGTAGTAACTGGCTCCTGGTTTCAATCCAGTTACCTAAAAAGGAACAAATAACCATTTGCAAATTAAAAATCATGTTAAATATTGTGAATACTGTGACTTTGCACTCCATATGTTTTATGGAAATATGCTAATGAGTGTGAATATAATGTAACTGGAATATGCTTCATGCAAAAGATCTCTTGTAAGGTATCATTACAAAAGTTATAATCTACTGTATGTATGTATGTATGTATCATTCTTGGATTTAAAACTAGAAATATGAAGTATTATCCTGAAGTCCTATTGTAATTATGCAAAGTGTGGGCCATTAATGGTGGTTTAGAATCTTGATGGCTCCTGCTGAATAGGACAATTGGTTGTAAATGGCTCCATTTACTTGCAAGCCTTACTGCATTCCTGTGAGTCAGGCCAAGAAGAATGGAGGCTTGAGGTCTCACAGGACATGTGACCATGTCACCTAGTCCTGGAATCCATCTTAAACCTGGTGTTTTTCCATTTAGGAGGAGGAGTGGGGACCCAGAGAGACAAAAGATTCCCACCTTGTGCCAAAGCCATAACAGGGGGTGGAACAGAACAAAACTGCCAGGCATGAGAAACCCCCTAGTTACCACCTGAGCTGGAACCAACAAGGACTGTATCAGGGGAAAGGATTGGGACCAGACTAAGGAGTCTAGTCTGTGAAAGAAGCTTATTGAAACGTCTTTGAGGGTGAAATTTACTTGTATTCAATTTTTTAATGTATTAGGCTTAGACTTGTGTGTTTTGTTTTATTTTGCTTGGTAACTTACTTTGTTCTATCTGTTATTACTTGAAACCACTTAAACCCTATTTTTTATACTTAACAAAATCACTTTTGTTTATTAATTAACCCAGAGTAAGTGATTAATACCTGTGGGAGCAAACAGCTGTGCATATCTCTCTATCAGTGTTGCAGAGGGCAGACAATTTATGAATTTACCCTGTATAAGCTTTATACAGAGTAAAACAGATTTATTTGGGGTTTGGATCCCATTGGGAGCTGGGTGTCTGGGTGCTGGAGACAGGAGTACTTGCTGAGCTGTTTTCATTTAAGTCTGCAGCTTTGTGGAAGTGGGAGAGAGGAGAGGTGGTTCAGACCCTGGGTCTGTGTTGCAGCAGGCTAGCATGTCTAGCTCAACAAGACAGGGTTCTGGAGTCCCAAGCTGGCAAAGAAAACAGGCTCAGAGGTAGTTTCAGCACATCAAGTGGCAGTGCCAAGGGGGTCTCTGTGACTGGACCCATCACAAACACATACTGAATATTTCATTTAAGAATGAACCACTTTACCTTATAAGTAAGATTAGGGACAAGTCTTGGATTACAACGGATCCAGTTGTCTGTTCCCTCTTCACGTCTTTCAATAATATAACCCATTATTGGACTTCCTCCATCTTTCAGAGGAGGCTCCCATGTAAGCTGCACAGATGACTTAGTTTGGTCTGAATGACTGAGGTTAATGGGAGGACTTGGTTTTTCTGAAAAGAATTTGAAGAAATTAGACATGAACTGAAAAAGGAGATTTGGAATTATCAACTGGAAAAGGAGAGCAGAATTACTTGGAATAAGATCTGTCATTGTTATTCTTAAGAGTGGCTAATTTACAAAATGATTGCAAAATATTTCTGATGAATTCAAAGAAGAAAAGTAGGAAGAGCTAACTTGGCTTACACTACTTTTTCCCCACACATCTCACCCTCTCTGCTCCACTCTTGGCCTTTTCTGTACATATGCTGTACAAATGATCACAATTTTCTTGTATTATAAAACAATCAACACTGCTAAAACTTTCATACTCACCAATTGGGTCCATAATTTTAACAGCTCGAGTAGCAGCACTTGGTTTGCCAACTCCAATCTGGTTTTGTGCTCTGACTCTGAAGTAGTATTCTTTGTTTTCCACAACATCAGTCATGGTAGCAGCTAATTCATGTGCTGCAGTGGTCATGGCTGGCTCCCATCTGATTGAACCTTTGTCACGCAATTCAACAATGTAGCCAGTAATTGGAGAGCCTCCATCATACTCTGGTGGCTCCCAGGTAAGTGAAGCACCAAATCTGTTCACATCAATAACTTCTACATTCAGAGGAGGACCAGGAACATCTGCAATTTATTTTTTGTGGGAGGGAGGGGAAAGAACAATAATGCATGTTGGGAGAAAAAATGCAAAAACATATCTCAAAATAATGTTTTTAGTTATTTTCAAAATTGTGGCTTACCAAATTTGCTCTTTGCTTCAACAGGTGTGTCTGTTTCCACTGGTTCCCCAGTGCCCACTCTGTTTTTAGCACTCACTCGGAAGAGGTACTCAACTCCTCCTCTCTGAAGTCCAGTAACAGTATATTCACAACTGTCAGCATGGTCAGTGGCCAAAATCCAAGTCTTACGTTTGATATCACGTCTTTCAACAACATAGCCAATGATTTTACTTCCACCATCACTTTCTGGTTCCTCCCAGGCAAGGCTAACTTCACCATCATAAGTTTCAGTGACTTCTAAGTTTCTAACTGGACCTGGAACATCTGAAATGTATGTGAAAAGCATTTTATGTATAGCTCATCTTTGTTTTTACTTTGACCAACAAGCAAAGAGTAAGCTGCTATTGGTTACGAATTGCACCGAAGTAGCTTATTCCTGCTTGAAATGAGGGTAAAACCCCACCATTGCAAATGATGGCATTTTTTTTCTACATGTCCCATAGAGCTAAACTACTATATTATGGCAATAGCTGTAAACAGAGCAAAACCCAGTGCAGACAAGACCTTAATAAATGAAGAGCTTACCAATAACATTTACATTGATGTGTGCTTCAGCTTTGCCATGTTTGTTTTGGAGTATAATCTTGTATCTTCCTTTATCGGATTTCTTTGCTTCTAAAATTTTGAAGGTGGTACTGTCGGCCGTTGTATCAACTGTGTGTGTTGGCAGGCTTTCATCTTCTTTTAACCACTCGGCTTCTGCTTTTGGGTAGGCATCATATGGAACAACCATGGTCAAAGGCTTCCCAACATCAACCACAAGATTTTGGTCAGCAGTCTTGATTCTTGGGGCAGCTAAAGAAGACCAGTGAGGCAAATGAGTGTTTAATGTTTTCAAAACTATTAAATATACTTCTTGCATATTCAATACAGATTCTAACTCAGAAAAAGTAATGGGAGTTGTATATGAATCTGAAACTATTAATGTATTCATGGAGTTGCCCCAAATGGCGAATTCATGCTGGCCAGTGTCCATTGAGCACCTGATCCTGCACTGAAGTCAATGGGAGATTAACCACTGATTTCACTGGGCCCGGGACCAAGACCTGGCTGAGTATAAGGGAGAAACTGTCCTGCATATATCTGGCTCACCCAAAACACAAAGAGGTCACTGCAGAGGCCTCCCCAATAATAACCACAGAGGAGTATTACAGGAGAGACCTAAAGGCCACAAGGCAAAATCCATGTATTTTTGCATGGTACCCTGAAATGCACAAAGTAATAATAACAGCTAGTTCTAATATAGACGTTTTCTTTAGTAGATCTCAGAACACTTTATAAAGGAGGTCAGTATTATTATCCCCATTTTATAGCTGGGGAAATTGAATTACAGCTGTCAAATGACTTGCTCAAAGTCACCCAGCAGGCCAGCAACAGAGCCTCAAATAGAACCAGGGCTCCTGAGTCCCAGTACAGTTCTCTATCCATTTGGCCATACTGGTGTGTGTGTATAAAAGTAGGGAGAAGAGGGCTGCTGTTGGGCATTAACACAATGCACTTTCATGGTCTGAAGCTGCAAACTGGCACATGAGCAACTTTACTCAAGTGAGTAACCCCACTGAAATGACTTTAAAAAAAAAAAAGAGAGAGAACTGCAGTGGCACACTATGTATGTTCCAGATGGTCTTTACAGCATAATTCTTTCTTTTGGAAAAAAAAATGTATAAATTTTTCATATACAAACAGAAACTTCAGTTTGGCAATTTTCTTTTTTGACTGAATTATAATCCCAGTGGTGATGGAAAAGTAGTTTAATGAGATTCCAGATTGTCTCCACTTTACTACACATTCTAGTCCAACCTTCTGAAAAGGTATATGAAATGTTACATAACTAGTGACAATATCTTTATTAACTAATCTCAGATTTTATAAGATAAATACAATGAAGTAGATGACTTACCAGCCAATTCAAGTTTAGCTCTAGCTTCTTTATCTTTGGCAATAAATCTGTATTCACCTTGGTCACGAGGCTTTATCTCGCACACCTGCAGCCTATGGACTTTTCCTTCACTCATCATCTGATGTTTGTCACCCTGGACTATAATCATGTTATTTCTTAACCACTTGACTTCCACTCCATCTTTATTTAACTCAGCCATGAAGATTACATCAGAGCCTGGAGCTTCATAAATATCTTGTGGCGGTCGGATGATCTCAACAGGGATTTCTGAAATAAATACCCATTAATTTGAAAAGTGTTTAATCTTTCTTCTAATTACTAAGAACTGGCAGAAACTCCTTTTTAATTTTACATTTACCTTCAACAAAAAGTCTTGCCCTTGATTTCCTGTCATCAACTCCACAGGAATATTCACATTCATCTTCTAGTCTACAGTCTTTTATAATTAATCTGTGCAAATTTCCATCCTTCTCAAACAGATACCTTGATGGGGATAAGGGACGATGAGAGAAATAAGTGAATTAAAAGACAGAACAAACACCAAAATACGACAACCACATTTTGAAGTTTAACAAGAGAAGTGTGATAAAATGTGCATACTTTTTGTCTTCTCTGATTTCTCGTCCATTTTTGTACCATTTTACACTTGCTTTCTCTTTGGAAAGCTGGCAGGTAAAGACAGCATCATCAAATTCAGTGACAGTCTGGTCCCGTAGGTGCTCAATGAAATCTGCAGGTGCCTCTGTTATAAGGAGTTCTGCAACAGATTTGTCTTGTCCAGCAGTGACGGTGTATTCGCCTTCATCTATAAACCCGCAGTCTTTAATGATAAGCGAGTGTTTGTATTTGTCAACTTTGTACAAAATGCGTCTGTCAAATGTAACTTCCTCGCCATTCTTTGTCCACTGAAGGGTTACATTGAGGCGATTGACTTTGCACCAGAATGTGACCGATTTCTTCTCCATTGTCTCAATATCTTCAAGAGGGACAACAATTCTGAGATCCTCCTCTGTTGAAATGAAAAATAAAATATGGCTCATTTACATCCTTATTTAAATCAGCATTTGACATATTTAAATGTCTGTAACTTTTAAAATGCAAGTTACTTACCCAGTACTGTTAAGGCAGCAGAGCTCTTGACGTGTTCCCCTCTGGCGTTTGAAAGTGAGACAGTATAGGTGGCTTGATCTGCAAAGTGTGCATCTCTGATTCTGAGAGTGTAAACTAAATCCTTGTGGACCATGATGGATTTTGCACTATCGAATATTGGCTCCTCATTTTTGTACCATTTAGCTTTGGCACCTTCTGTATTGACCTCACAGTTAAAGACAAGTTCTTCTCCCTCTTTAACTACTTGATCTTTAAGTGGAGTTATAATCCTGAGTTTTTCTGAAATTGAGAAAAAATATTGCATCTTTCATACTATAAAAGAATAAAATAAAATGTGTGCACACAACTTACCAAAATAAACAAAAGCTTACCAATCACTTTTAAGTGTGCTGTTGCTTTGATTCCACCAACCATGATGGAATACTTTCCTTCATCTCCCAAAACAGAGTCCTTAATGACGAGTAATCTCTTTTTGCCATCTGAAATGATGTCATACTTATCACCAGCCTCAAGTACTTTATTACCCCTCAGCCACTGTACTTCAAAGCCATCTTTGGATATTGAGCAGACAAATTCAGCTTTTTCTCCTTCTAGTATTTCAACATTTTGTGGTCTGGTAATAAATTCTGCTGCAAGTTCTGTAAAAATAAATGGTGAACATATGCTATTTTTTTCTGTATAAACAGAGCAAAAGAAAATTGCATACCCTTGTCTACCTGATTTTTCTGTGAAAAAATATACCAAAGTAATTTTCTTACCATGTACTTTGAGTTTGCCAGTTGTGCGAGTACTTGGAAGCCTACAGCTGTATTCGCCAGCATCATCAAGGTGAGCATTATGAATGACAAGAATTCTCTTTCGGCCATCAGCAATTTGTTCATATCTACCACCTTCAGGTAATTCCTTATCTCCTTTAAACCAAGTAACTTCAGCACCAGGCTTAGAGACTTCACAAATGAATTTCACAGTGTCAGTTTCATTTACTTCAATATTGGGAAGATTTTTGGTGAAAACAGCTTCCTCCTCTATAATAAGAAATTTAGAAGCATTTGATTAAAACAAAATGCTCAAGCTATTGTTCTTCTTTCACATGAAGTATATTTAAGAGTAAATTTAGTTTTACCTATAACTGTTAGGATGCCCGAGGTTCTAGCTGTTTTTGCTTCACATGCATATTCTGCTTCATCTTCAAATAGACATTTGTTGACCACAAGAATATGCTGGACACCTTTGGAAATTATGTCATACTTTTTGCCCTTTCTGATTTCAACGCCATCCTTAAACCACCGTACCTGTTTTTAAAGCAAATTGATATTGTAATACCGTTATTAATGTTAATGCATAGCATCATCAATTTTAGCGCTGTGTTACTTTGCAATAACATAAGATTGAGATTTTTTTTTTAAAAAAAACAACCTCACACTGAAGTATTATTCAGATAATAAGAACATGATATTACAGACCTTGACATTTGGGCGGGAAATTTCACATTCAAACCGAGCAATCTCTTTTTCTTTCACTTCCAGGTCAGTAAGGGGCTTTGTAAAGTCAACACGAAGAGCTATAAGAAAAAATATATATATTTTTTATGTCTCTCTCTCTCTCTCTCAAAGTTGAGAATAATCATAGTTATGCAAGAATAAATAATTACAGATGATAGCATTATTAATAATCATATTACTAACAACAAAGAGGTTAAATTACGTGACTTACGTTCCACATTCAGGAAGCAAGAGGTCTTGAAATCCTTAGCATCACAGGTATATGTTCTAGCATCATCTAATGTGCAGCCGTGAATAATGAGTTTTCTGACCCTGCCCTCAGCAATGATATCGTGCTTCTTTGTTTTGTGAATTTCATGTCCATTCTTGAACCATTTCACCTCTGCATTTTCTCTGGATACTTCACACTCCAGTACTGCAGTGGCTTCCTCCTCTACTGTCTGGTCCTCAAGTGGTTTAGTAAATTCAACTGGGGGTTCTAAAAGAAGGATAGAAATTAGAGATGAAGAACACCATAATTTTAGCCATCCAGCAATTAATACAGGATTAGTCCCTACAATACATTCCTGAGAGCTATGTCTAATCTAGTTTTAAATTACTCTCAAGTGATGGGGCTCCTATAATTTCTACTGGGACAATAATCCACAAGGCTAAAAGATTATACTGTTAGAAAATTCTTCACTATATTCAGTTTTTTTTTTTCATTTTTTCAGTTTTAGTAAAAACATAGATGAGGATAAACAATTTCCTTGTCTCCTTGATGCTTACAGGTTTAGGTACTTGTAAATCATTATCACAAGCCCCTGTACCTTAATTTGTTTAGCCAAACTGTATACATGTATTGTAGTTTTCACCATTTCTTATAAGTAATTCCCTGCAACCATTGCAATTGTTTTTGTGTCTCTTCTCTGAATTTGCTCCAGTTTATCAATTCCTTTCCAGTACTGAGATAACTAGAAGGGTATGTAGTGTTTTAGGTCTGATCTAACCAGTTTAATATAAAGAGTACCCATAAACTTCCTAATCCAGGAGGGATTAATAATCATCAGACAGATATAATTATGCTAACCAGTTTACCTTTTACAAAAAGATTTGCTTGTGTTCTGAAATCCTTTGCAGTCAGTGAGACTTCTCCAGCATCTGTTAACTTGACATCTCTGAGAACAAGCGAGTGTACTCTTCCTTCAGCACGCGTGACAACCTAATTAAACAAAAAAGCATTTTGTAAGTATCTACATTAACTATAGCAGGACCCTTCAATTCAATGTCATTTACTCTTTATTATTTTTATTGTGTACATATTTTGGACAATTTCCTCCTACATATGCATGGTGGATGTAGGACACTTTCAAGATTTTTGATATATATATTCCTCTTATCTACACAGGCACTGGTATTAGAGTACTCCCACCCGCTCCAGTGAGAGGAAGTATATGTCAAAATCTAAAGAAATTACATGATATATATAATAATAACTTAAAAATATATGTTCATATTCACAGTGTGTGTGTTTAAAATAGATTAATGACCTCCTGAATAAAACAAATAAATATATTTATTCTCCTTTGTAAGAATGCATTAATTGCTATCTTAGCTCATTGATTTTGTAAAATGGTGCTTAATTGAGACCAAGTTTATTTTGAATTGGTGTCTATAAACATCAAAGTAAATATGGGCGGTGACAATAGCTTTATGGTGAAAAGTGGGTATTCCTTGTGACTATGTCTGAAGTAAAAGCAATAGGAGAAATGTGCAAGATCTGAAACTCTCCTTATACACACATTTTACTCACTGTGATAACATTATACCAGCATATTTTAGTAGCCAAGGACCCATAGTGAAAGGAGTGCTCCATGATGGTCCAATGCTGCATCTACTCTTGAATCATCTGTTGTAACTGCACTATTCTTAGCTCTACATATACTCTAGGAATGGACCCACCAGCGTTACAACCACATAGAAGGCTCCCACTACCAAGAGAATGAGGTACATAAAGTATCTCCTAAAGAATTATTTTTAATTATTTGTAGGAAAGTATAAAATCAAGCAATAGAAGTAGTTCTGGTAAGGTGAAGGCAAATGGGAAGTCTAAATTGAGAAGGAAAACTGAGGAGATGGAGTCTGTTGCTGAGAATACTCATTATGCCCAAAAGAAATATTTATATCTTTGAAACAGTTAGCTGAAAGAAGTCCAGATGAAGTAATGAATTTGCTTGACCAAGATAGTTTAATGTAAAGAACAGTCAAACCTCAAATCCATTTTCTTGTAGAGTCAGTTTGACTCTCGGAAACAATGGTGACAGTGTTTAAAGAGGTTAGAGGAAGTGATGCATCAAATAAACATGGAGTGCCTGAACGCGTATTCCTGTACAACCAAATCTTTTGCTGAAGCCACTATGAGCTGTGAATGTGTAGGGGAAATCAGAATTAAGGTATAAAATCTCATTAAGTAGTTGAAAGGAGTCACAAAGTGGCCCAAATGGACCAGAATAAGATGATATCCCTTAATGTTTAACTGAAGTTTCAATATCTCTTACTATATTTTGCAAGTCCGTAGTAATGATTAATCCACTTCGTTGACTCAAATCCTTGCACCTTTTTATTTCAAAATATGAAAGTGAATTTTACCTTGGTTTATTAAACCTCTAATTGGCAGAGTTTCAATTCTGTTTACAGATCTTTAAGTATAGCAATATGGATGACAGTCCTGAGTTTGGCTAAACTGAGTAAAACTCAGAAAGATCTCACTGAAAACAAGAGTCCTCTTATTAATATATGAAAAATCTACAGTAGAAATTAAACTACACTTCAATTTTCATTAAAGAAACACCTACCAGCATTATTACAAATTCTGAAATTTCATTAACTTGTGTAATTCCTTAGATATTTACTTGTGTTTCCCTACAAGTATTTAACTAGAGATCTGAAGGCATTATACCTAAAATGAGTACCTAATAAAGAATGCATCCAAATAACTGCACCTTAAAAATCGTAACATATATTTTATATTTTCATAATATATTCCTTACTGTTGGCAAACTTAAAATATTCAATTAACTACATTCCAGGCAGCTCAAATCTCAGAGCTAAGAGCCAGCACTTGAAGAGGGTTAAAAATAGCTAGTGAGAAATGCTTGGCAAGCAAACCTGTCTAGAAAGTTATCTGGAAAGCCTGATCAAATGCCTGAAATGGAATTTCAATCTTCTTAATCCCCATATATGCAGAACTGGACCGCAGCTCTGCTTTCAGTAGAAAGAATCAGGAACAGTATTTATTCATAAAACTCACTCAAACTGCAACACACCTTAGCAGGAACCATTTCATACCCCTTGTTGCTGCAGTTGCCAACAATTCAGGCACAAAAAGCTTTTTATTCTTGTGCCAGTGTTTTGAGACCTTCTAACTTTTCTTTGTGTGATAAATACACATGCTATTTCAGCCCCACTTTATTTACAGAAAAATACAAATGTATGTTTAAGTGAGAACACGGTACATCTGAAAATAGAAGCAGCACATTCCTCTATCTTAGTGCTTCTGCTGCTGGAAGGAGGGAGGTAAGACATAAAGGAGAGTGGGGAGGAAAGGAAGAAAGGGGGAAATTAGGAGTGGAAGAAAACAGGTGGCAGGAAGTCTCTTTACCTTGTCACTGGGTTCCAGTTTCTGTCCATGCAAGAACCACTCCACCACGATTCCCTCATAGGAGAGCTCACAGTCAAAGGTGGCTGATTCACCAGCTGTCACTGTTACATCCTTGAGTGGTCTGAGCAGGCCAATTACTCGTGCTTGGCGAGGGGGAGAAATCATCTTCACATTAGTCACTTCACTCAAGAGAGGGCTGCTGTCCTACCCACTAATCTCTATGGTGGCTTCTCCCAAGAGAGAGAGACATGGTATTGCAAAGCTATTTAAATTCCCTAACTAGAAGGGGGCCACTTGAGGTTCTTAGGGGGAGGGTTGGGCACTGGAGATTCCTTATTTGCAGAGCCTGTTTCTTTAAAATGAACAAGGTCAGCAGGAAAGTTGCATCTGTCTCCCTGCCAAGCCCTGCATGCCTCTTGCTAGATAAGGCATGTGCCTTTCAAAATAGTGAGAGCTAGGATTGGAGGGAGAGACAAGTGGTCTCCAACCATGTGATCTGTCCCTGTCCATCAAGCGCTTAGTTCTTTCCCCCAAATGTTAGTGTGGTGGTATCCCAGCAATTGAAACCAGAAATGTCAGCACAATAAAGCTTTTGGTTGTAATACTTCAGTTGCATAACAACTGATGATGCAAGACCACCCAGAAGCCTTAAAGTCAATGTCCTTTAAATCTTGCTCTAATAAAAAGAAACTATAAAAATTATATTTAAAAAAATTCTTAAACTAACAGGGATCAAGGTAATCAGTGACCAATACTTTAGAATCACTGTCCCTTCAAGGAGTGACCTGGGGCTTGGTGCAGTTTAGTGAGTTAGCCACCCATTCCCAACAACCAGCTGGTGATGTAACGATTTGGTTAGTTTCATTTTAATTAATTTCTTCTAGTTTTAAAGACCCAGCATTCACTGTATCTATTCATTCACATACTAATAAGACACTTACGTTTCACTCGAAGATGAGCACTAGATTTGGCATTTGCTGCTTGGAAGTCCACTCCACCAGCTTGGTCCAAACGTACATTGTACAATACGAGGAAGTGCTTTTTGCCTTCCTCCTTAATTTCACACTCCTTCAAGAAGGAAAACAACAAAATATAGAAGTAGCAAGTTGCATTTATAGAATTTCCGCAGACACACAAAGTATATACTGTATGTAAAACAATACCCCTATGCAGAATATTTTTTAGAGATACATGTAGCCTTGCTAACACCTTTCTCTCTCTATTATTTCTAAAATATCCATAATGTCTAGGCAATAGATACTTTTGAAATCTGAACTGCTACTAAATTGCCTAGTACAGCCCACAATTCAAATGATGTGCTTGCTCATAATCCACTCAAGGGCTATTTCCATAAGTTCTGCTGAAGATATAAACTTATTCATGAACAAACGCACTGACAAAGTGGGATGTTGGGAAGAACTTAGATATATTGAAGACACTGGCTTGTAAGCACTAGCAGTAGCAGGTTTCTGGCAATGCTAATGAAGATATCAGCGGTCTCTAATTACAAAAAATAACCCTCATTTTAGATCCACATTTCACTCTCTCTCTCACAGACACACAAAGTTACAACTATCTCACTTTTCCTATTGTTTATTTACATCAGGACTGCTGAATTCAGTGTTGCCAACACCTAGGTTTTTATAGTTAGTCTCTCAATATTTGGTGGTTTTTTTTTTTAAATCACCAAAAGTCATGCAAATATGTAAGACTTTCAGCCTCAGTTTTGTTTTTAAAAAGTAAGTTTGTAGCCTTCCTGGTTGTGGAGAAAAACAAAAAAATCTGAATCAAGTGCACCTAAAATCTCAAAAGTTAGAAGGTAAATTAAAATAATCTAAAATGTATTTTTTTATCTCATAGTTGTTATGAATCTCTATCCACACAGATGTCTGGGCTTGATCAGCATTATGCTTACAGGTGATTGGTTCAGGGTTTCTCCTTTTAGTTTCCAACTGGCGTGGACATCTTCCTCAGAGATTTCAGTATCAAAGCGGGCAGTCTCTGTCTCAATTACCTCCACACTGTTCAGGTGGTGCAAAATCTTAATATCCCGTTCTGAGGAATGAGAAAAACAAAGGAAAATTTGATGCCATCAGCCTGCAACAGAAACTCAGGAGAATAGCTTTACAACACTGATAAAACCACCCCACCTTCAATGTTGAGTTTGGCAGAGGTTTGGTCAGTGCCACAATCACAAGTGTATGTTCCAATGTCTTTCTTCAAAGCTTTCTTGAGGATTAGGATTCTCTTTTTGCCATCAGCCTTGATAACAACATTTTTTGATGGAGTTATTTCTTTGCCATCTTTCATCCATTTCACAGGAGCATCTGCTTTGCTAATTTCACATTGTAAAATCACTTCTTCTCTCTCTACAGCAGTATAATCTTGAAGCTTTGCAGTAAAGTAAGGATCTCCCTCTGCAAGTACAAGTTGAGATAAGCATATGACAATTTTAATTGTTTTAAAAGCACAATTAGTCCTTTTTATAAAGTTTGTACCATCTTAGGTCATGCAGGATACATAAGGCATATTCCCAAAGCTTTTTATTCCTGTCAAGTATCTGAACAGAGGAATAACAACAATAAAAATTATAACATTGTTATTTTCTGAGTATCCCAACATTTTGATATATATTTATGTTGGATGTGGTGGTTTGATTATAAAAACCAGCAAAAACCTATTAGCATAACTATTCAAAAGTAGCACGGGAAGAAGTACATTGAGAGTAATAAATGCTAACTTGTCTGGAAAATATTGTGCCGGCTCTCCAAAGAATATAAAGTGCTTAACAGCTCCAAAGCACTGTACACATATTAATCAATGAATCCTCACAACAGTTCTCAGAAGGTTTGAAATACTTAGTATTATCTTTGTAAACATAGAAATGCAGACACAAAGAGATTCAGGTGACTTGTCAAGAGCACACAGTGAGTTTGTGGCAGAGCAGGGATTTGTAAACAAGACTTTTTGATTCCCAATAGTGTGTTCTTTTTTTAGGAATACATATAATATCCAGCATGTGAATTCATACAGAATAAAAGTAGGATATACTTACCAATAACCGTGAGTTTAGCTTCAGAAGATTTGCTCATAGCTTCCACTCTGATCTGAGAAGTGTCATCAATAGAGAGATCTTTAAATGTGAGTGTATGGAATTTGCCATCGTCTTTCATTGAAACCACCTTACTGGTATGCAGTCGCTGGTCATTCTTGAACCAGGCAACAGGGATATTGTCATGAGATAGTTCTACAGTAAATTCTGCAGTCTCACGCTCCTTTGCTGTTACATCTTTGAGAGGAGTAATGAATTCCAGACGAATGCCTAAACAAACAAAGTGTCTCATTAATTATGATATTTATGTAAAAAACAATTGAAAGACAACTATCAAGTGTATTATCTGTAGAAGCATAAAGTCAAACAAACCTTCAATGATCAGCTTGGCACTTGTTCTTTTATCTTCAGCTTCAAACATATATTTAGCTTCATCCTCAAATGCAACTGTCTTAATTACCAGGGCATGTCTTGTGCCCTCTGAAATAATTTCAAACTTCTCATCACCCGTGATCTCTTGTGTTCCTTTCAACCAACGGAAAGTCTTGGGTTCCCTAGACACCTCACATTCAAACTTGGCCTCATCCTTCTCAAAGACCTTGACATCACTGAGTGGAGTGATAAAGATGAGAGGTAGTTCTGAAATCAGAGAAGATCATTACAAATTCAGAGATGCATTTATGCTTTTTTATTGGTAGACTTAATAAGAAAGTTTTGTATGCACTGAGAATGTGACCACTATACCTTTCACTTTCAGATTAGCTGCACTTTTAGCATTTGCAGCCTGGAAGGACACTTCTCCAGTCATATCCAGTTTGCAATTATAAAGGATAAGAACATGCTTCTTCCCATCTTCGATTATTTCACAGTTCTGGTTTGAAGGAGGAAATAAATATAATTTTTCTAAGCCATCATCCATCACATGTTACTATGGGGAATTTTTATTTTTAAAATGTACATTGTGATTTTAAAAATAATGAAAGAGCCTTACAGGTGAAGGTATTAAAGTTTCTCCCTTTAACTTCCATATGGGGTGGACATCGGGCTCAGAGATTTCAACCTCAAAACGAGCTGTTTCACCAACAAATACCTCCACTCCATACAGGGGGCGCTCCACTTTTATTATACGAGCTGGAAGCACACAAACACAGGTCAACTTTACTGTATTAAGCTATATGTTACAAGGTTTTCAGCTGGGGTCCAGTTGGGAAGGCATCGGCACTTACGCTCAATGTTAACATTAGCTTTTGTCTTGTCAGTTCCACAGTCACACTCGTAGTTACCCTTATCACCATCTTCAATCTTCTTGATTTTTAGGATACGGCGCGTACCCTCAGTCTTTATGGAGATTCTCTTGGAAGCTGTAAGCTCTTGGCCATCTTTGTACCATTTCACTGGTACATCTTTGCTAAGTTCGCACTCCAGAACAACATCATCTTTCTCTACAGCAGAATAGTCTTGTAATTTCACGGTGAAGTATGGATCGGCCTCTACAAATGGCATGTTGATTGTGAAACAGTTAGTAAACTCACAATCAATATATAATTGAAGGCATTTTGAAACGTAAAAAGTTATTAAAATAAATGTTTTGTCACTATTCCTTTAAGAAATTGTTTATATTCATGGTGGTAATACATTACCTAAGACTTGGAGCTTTGCACGAGTGTGCAAGCCCTTGACTTCAGCCTTTATCTCAGAGATATCATCAAGTGTCACTTCTCTCATTTCTAATTTGTGAGTCTTGCCTTCTGCATGAATCAGAACCGTTCTGCTTGTGTGGAGTTTTTTGTCATTTTTGAACCAGGTCACTACCATATCTTCATGAGAAAGCTCAAACTCAAAGTGAGCCGTTTCCCCTTCTTTCACTGTTTGGTCTTTTAGAGGTGTGATGAACTTCAACCTGACACCTATAATTAAACATTAACAGTACCTTAACATTAGGCTAGTGAAGTTTTAGAAGATGTGCTCTTTAATAATCTTCACATAGCCTCTGCTCATAATGAGATACTTGCCTTCCACAAACAATCTTGCTGTACTCTTCTTCCCTTCCACTTCAGCAGTGTATTCTCCTTCATCATCAAACTGTGAATCATTGATTACAAGGATATGTTTCTTTCCATCTGCAATGATATCAAATTTGTCTCCGACTTTGATGATATCAGTGCCCTTAGACCATATAACATTGGCTTCCCGGGTGAGGACACATTCAAATCGAGCTTGACGCTTCTCAGGAACAGTGACATCTTTCAGAGGCACAGCAAAGTCAAGTTCGATTTCTAGAAACAAAACAGAATTAATTTTTTTCAAGCACTCAGTGTGAACTTGGACTAAGTGATACTATACTCTATTTGCTAGTACAGTGTACCTTTCACTGTCAGGATGGCAGTAGTGAGCGCATTGAGTGCTTGGTAGAGGATTTCACCAGCCTGCTCCAGCTTGACTTTGTGTAAGGTGAGGAAGCGTTTTCCTCCTTCAGCTTTGATTTCACAAGTCTGGAGAAATTACATGTTTTTAGTAAGGAAACTGGTATTCTAAATACACAATATTAGACTGTGTTCATAAAAAAGAAACACTCTAAATCTTGTTTTACACACAGGGAATAGTTGCCTGTTAGAGAACAGTATTGTTACCAAATTAAAATGATTTTACTCAAAAGGAAATCTTAAAAAGTAAAATAAAATACATTTCTTTAACGCTTAACTCCTATGTTTAACTTAGGCACCCTCTAGCAATTTACATGGGCCTGGATATTTTTGTTGTGATGTGAAGCCTTGCAACTGATTTGATGTTATTTGTTGTGAAATGTAGTTCCTTGAGGAGGACCACATTTTCAGTCATCATAAAACTTAACCTCTCTAATTTCTGTGCTGGAGCACTGGATGACTGCAGAGACACAACAGACTAGCAAAAATTTTACAATGTGACTAAAATAAAAGTTTGTGGAACTTGCTCATAGCATTCTCATTTTAAATGAACTGCTTTTTTAAATGAGAGGATGCTTACAGGTGAGGGCCTCAGGATTTCTCCTTTCAGTTTCCATTCTCCAGGAATATCCTCCTCAGAAATTTCTGTGTCGAAGTTTGCTGTTTCTTTCTCATAAACGGTAACATCCTCCAGTGGTTTAAGCAGCTCAACCTCACGCTCTGAGATGCACAAGCAAACGTGTGTAACATAGTCAATGAAAGTTTTGACACAACTTTACAGCAGTTCAAGTTTTGAATATTCTTGTTTTGAAAGGGTTGAAAATACTGGCATATACAATAATTACATATAATATTCAGAAAAACTTCCTTACCACCAAGGGTCAGTTTAGCTGCATATCTGCGACCTTCAACTTCCACTGCATATTCACCAATATCTTCAGGTGTCGCTGCCTTTATTTTGAGGTAAATGAGATTTCCTTCTTTCAAGATTTCTGTCTTTTCCGTTGGTTCAGCTGGAATTTCCTCATCTCCCTTGTACCATTTAAAATTTGGTGTATCCTTGACAAGATTGCAAACAAAAGTAGCTGTACCCTTTGGTTTCACATGCTGGTCTCTTATAGGTTTCACCAACCAGTCTCTTATCATTTCTGCGTGAGAAAAAGTTAATTAAAAATTAGAGTTCATAGGCTATTAATACATATAAGTGGGTTCATAAATGAGAGAAATAAGGGCTTCTGGAATTTAGGTTATTCCAATAATAGAAGTTGTCATATGCAACCAGAGTAGAACATTTCCCAAAAACTTGTTTGCAATTTATGGAGGGCAGATGGCTAGGAGTGTCTATATCAGGATTGCCAAAAACCCAAAGATCCTCCAATAAATCATAGCAACTTATCGGGGAGCTGAGAGCAATCCATATACATGCCAAAATTATCTACTAATATTCAGCAGATAAAACCACCAAATAGGAAGTCCGCTTCCAACAATATTGATGAAATCTGGTTAATTCTGGCATAGAATTTCGAGCGCTATTCCCCACTGATCCTGACTGGGAGTTCCACATGAGGATCAATATGACCCTAATCCTATAAAATGGTAATTCTGATTCATCTCTCTTTGAGTAGCAGCTTTTCCTATTGCTTCAGTGGGAGTTAGGCTCTAAAATACCAAGAGTGAATATTTCAAAATGTGTTAAACAAAGGTGAAGAATAATGAATCCATTACCTAAGGAATAAAATACGGTGACCACCCTTTTGTGTTCCTTTTCAGGTACCAATCAAGTCAAACTTTCCTAATTTTAAAGCACCCCAAACATGAACATAAATTCAAAGGAGAGAAATTAGAGTTTGACTCTGATTGCTTACCTATTACTTGAACAACAGAGTCACATTTGAGGTCAGTATCTTCCACTGTCACAGTATAAGTGCCAGCATCAGTATCATCTGCATCCATGATGGTGAGGGCACGTTGCAAACCAATAATACTCAGAGCGTACTTTCCAGGCTTGTCTTTTATGATCTTTTCATCCTTCCTCCACACCACATCTCTCTCTCTGTTCAGCTCACAGCTCAGATAAAATGGCTGCCCTTTGACCACTGTGACTTGTTCCTCAAGAGTTTTCACAAAACGTACTGGTATTTCTGGGGGAAGAGGGAAACATATTTTGTTGCATTTTATTTTTTATACAACATAGAGATGCACTGCATATAGGATGAAAATATGAAATGATCAATGGAAATGACGACAATTACTGAAAACACACAATATACAAACATATTTAAAGCTGTAAATTATATCTATCCTTTAAGTTGTTGAAGAATCTGAAGCATATTCAGGGTACAAGGAAATACCTTCAACAATGAGTTTAGCTGTGGAGGTCTTTTCTTTGTTTCCCAGACGTAGCACACAAGTGTACTCGCCAGAATCTGAAAGCTGGACATCAATAATATGCAGCTTCCTGTCTTTGCCATCTGCAATAAACCGGTGCTTTGGGCTCTCTCGGATGTTATTTCCATCTTTCATCCAACTGGTAGTTGCAGTAGAGGGAGAGATAAGAACCTCAAAGATTGCAGAAGAGCCAATAGATTCAGCTTCTTTCAGCACTATGTCCTTCATTTCTTTGACAAACTTGAGTGGCACAGCTTTAAGTTGGTAGGTGAATGGTGGTTCTTCAGGAGGTTTTTCACCTCCACTGCCTGGCCTTAGTTTCCTCCTCTCCAGTTCTGCAGGGGATGGTGTCTTCTTGGCTATAAATCAGATGCAGAGATGAATAAACTTGTTCCAATTTAGAGTTTTGCTTGTATGCATGCCATAGAAGCTGGGCTGAATGAGGTTCATGAGCAAGACACTTAGTTGCCAGTTTGACAAAATTGACAGGGATGCAATTAGAGCACAAAAACTGCACAATCAAGCCTAGATTAAGCAATCCACAATTCTGTCTGGACCATGTTAAAAGCTGGGGTGCCCTGCAGTTCTTCATGCTCAAAGTTTCAACTGGGTTAAAGCATCCATTCAATTTTGTTATGTCTAAAACACCCATACTGAGATTTGATATGCCCTCCTTTACAGTTTTCCTCTTTGATTACAGTGTAGTCATAGTAAAGCTTAATTTACTTTGAACAGAATGAGGCAGAACATAATCAGAATCATAAATCTATTTAATCTGAATGGCAACATTTTAGAGATATTTTATTTAAAGTTTAATATTAATCTCTATTCTAAATTTCTCCTTTGTTTGAGTCAAATATGACAATATAAGCAAAGTTAAGTTTCATATCCTGTGTCAGTGGCTGAATCACATGGATTTTTAAAGATGATTTCATTAAAAATGTAACTTCAGAAATAGGAACAAATATTGTCTTGGGGAAAAAAAAGAGAGACACAGTTTAGACAGGGCCGCCCAGAGGATTCTGGGGGCCTGGGATCTTCGGCGGCGGGGAGCCCCCGTTTCGGCGGTAATTCGGCCGCAGGGGGTCCTTCCGTTCCGGGACCCGCTGCCGAAAGGCCCCGAAGACCTGCGGCGGGGACCCCCGCTGCCGAATTACCGCCGAAGTGCAGCCCAGTCTTCGGCGGTAATTTGGCAGCCGGCTGTCCCCGCCTCGGTCTTCGGCGCCCTTCAGCAGCGGTTCCGGGAACGGAAGGACCCCCCCCCCCCCAAATTACCGCCGAAGATTGGGCTGCACTTCGGCGGTGGGTCCCGCTTCGGCAGTAATTCAGCGGCGGGGGGGTCCTTCTGCCCCGGAGCGGAAGGACTCCCCCACCACTGAAGACCCGGAGCAGAAGAAGCTCTGGGGATCCAGGCCCCGTGACAGTTTTCCGGGGCCTCCGGAGAGAGTGAAGGACCCCGCCCCAGGGGCCCCGAAAAACTGCCCCACTTGCCCCCCCTCTGGGCAGCCCTGAGTTTAGATGAAACTTTATCAAATCCTTGTCATTCTAAGTCATATTTGGGAAGTCTGCTGTCCAGTCATTTACACCACAGAAAGCTGAAAGCATTCATTATCATTAGGATTTTATACATGCAAACTTTGCACTGTTTGTATTTTATGATCATTTTTCTTACCTTTAATAGGAGTTTTAACCTTGCCAGGTTCCTCTTTTGATGGTTTGGGTTCTGCAGTAAAACAGCAATCGTATTAGCAATGTATTAAGTCTGGTTAAGCAGATGTATGCATTAACATTAAGATAAAAATCTTTTAAAAAGTGACATTTTCTCTTTCTTCTTTCTCCATACATACATATATTCATACAGCGAGGAGAAGGGTGTAAACATATACATTTTTATACAACATATACTGTCAATAGTTAGACTGATATTGAATATTTTGAAGTATAGCATCTAAAACTGGATATCCTGTGATAGATATTAAAAGTGGAGCTTAGGAACCCTCCTTATAACAATATTTTGTTCTGTCAAAAAACTCAGTCATTTTTTTAAGACTCGCTGTGAAGTGGCTATTCACTAACCCTCAGCTCTCAGTTAGGGGCTTTTAAATCAAATGTAAACAAAAAAGCTGCAAAAGATAAATAAAATGGTACTCATCAGTTATGGGCAAAACAATGAAACTTTGTAAAATAGATGATTTCTCAAAGGACAGTAGTGGAAGAAACTGCCACTTAGCATGCTAGAACCTGTCTTTCCTGCTCTAGTGAGGTATTAAACAGAAGTACAAATCTAAATACCCTTAACAAGAGACATTCATAAACTATTGCATGACTACCCGAACACCAACGGAAACGAAGGCCATTTCAAAAAATTGCTGCCCACATAAATATCACTGCCTCCAAAGAACACCAGCCAATACCTTGACTATTGAGTACCAATAATAAAAAGCCATGTATGATCCACCCACCAGTAAATTGAGGTAGCTCAGATCTCTTTTTCAACCTGTTTTGACAGCTTTTAAAAGGTAAAATTGTAAAATTGTAAAATATTCTAAAACCAAGCCAAGAAATATACTCATCTATTCATGAAATACATGTTCAAAGGCAGAAGGCTATGCTCAAGAGTTAGGGATGATTTATCATAATTCATGTGTGTTTCTGCTTCACTCTGCCATTCATGAACTATTGTTTGCAGTGTTGTTGTCTCCATGCTGGTCCCAGGATATGAGAGAGACAAGGCTGCTGAGGTAATATCTTTTATTAGACAGAAGTTGGTCTCCCCCATCTTGTCTCATTCATAAATTATGACAGGTCGCCCCTCACTTTTTAAAATATTTTCCACATCACACTTCCTATTATCCCGCATTCTATATATGCATATACAATGATTGTTTTAAATGTTTGAGCGATATGAAATGCAGGACACGGAATGCAAGAAATGATAAAAAAAGAGGTGTGAGTGTGAAAAAATTGTGTGAACCGCTCTGCAATTTTAGAGTAACAATATATAGATGATTTAAACTACCATTTAAAATAATGTACAAATAATACAATGAACACAAAAAATACAGATGTATGTTCAGATGATACACACTAGAAGACAAGCTAGTGACAGATGTTTGAATGCCTGTTCAGAGAACTGATGTATTAGATGGAGATACAAAAGGTACTGAAGAATACAAGCAGACTGACAAATAAACACAAGCAGATAATGATGAAAAATGGTGTCTTCTTCCAAAGCTTATATGATGAGCTATCTGTGGAGGAGTCTGGTAGCAGCCTTCTCATCTAGCTTTCCACCAGACATTCCACAGCTTCTTTCAGCTCCTCAGATTAATCCAATTGCCAGTCATCTTCTGAAACTCTACCATGCTCGGTGAGATCCAGTCCCCAGTATTCTCTTTCTTCTTTAATGGAGTGATAACTTTATCTAGGCTTTTGGAGACTGAGACATCTTCTTTGTCGGGCATTCTATTACAAGACAACTTTTGGTCCAAAGGCTTTGTTTTCTTTGCTGTTTTCTTGGTGACAGGAGTACATTTTTTAATGCCATGTTATGCTGCTATTTTATCTGACATGTCTTCTGCAACAGAGAATTCTCTTCCAGAAAGCTTGAGTTCCTCTATATTTAAAGGAGATTTGTGTCTTTCAGTTTAAGATTTGTTCACTGTTTTTAAGAGCTGGGGTCAGGGCTGCCCAAAGGATTCAGGGGGCCTGAGGCAAAGCAATTTTGGGGGCTCCTTCCATAAAAAAAAGTTGCAATACCATATTTTTTACATTTCCAAATACATGATACTAACCAGTGAAATACATTCAAAAATTATTTTTTAATAATTTGAAAATACATGAAATACGTTATTTAAAAACATTAAATGCTTTAATGATATGTATGCACTTGCAATTGCATAATGGGCTGTCGCTGGGTGATGGTGATGGTTGGTGCCAATGGGCTGTCGCTGCCTGGGGGTGGCGCTGCTGTTGCCCAGGGCTGGGTGAGGACCTGGGCTATGGGTCAGGGGGTGCCTGGTTCACAGGGGCTGGGCTCAGAGCTGGGGGTCAGGGCTGGGGGTCAGGGCTGGGAGGGGCAGGCAGTTCAGGTGCAGGA